>NC_142610.1:4214646-4294264 GCF_041222555.1 Hakea prostrata | reverse complement strand
GACTTGGTGTCACCTTGTCACCTAAGCAACACCTTGTCACGTTGCTTGGTGTCGCCTTGGTTTTTTTGCCCTCTATTGCCTCACCTTGCCTTGTCGCCATGACAACTAATAGAACCCTCAAAGAATCCCCATTAGTCTAATAACAAACATGAAGGAATTACTAATGAATAGCTACAATTCAGAACAGTAAGAACAACTTTGAGATAGTAGCTGATTCCATTGAGTAACCCTTAATGGTTATCACTGATGAATACAAAGCTGGTTCTACACACTGATAATCAATTCTGGAAAACAAAAATAAACAAACTAAAACTCTCTGATAAACAAGAACAGCCCAATACCCTGACCATTCCCAAGAGGTTCCCCTCTCCCACAAGCACTGCTCGCACCTTCTTCCCCCCTCCCCCCCTTTCTTCTTCTCTCCCCTGCCTTACATAACCGAACAATCCTAACAAACTCTTACACTTCTTCCCAATCTTCTTCTGCCAACTGGACTGTCCCTTCTGCACCTCTGCTGTGAGCAGAGTAGTCATTGCTGTCCAATAGAAGGTTGTCATCTGTCCTTCCTTTACCTTGATCCCCTGCAGCAGCTGAAGGTGATATTGTGTTCCTCCCCGGCTCCCCCTATTCTTGCATTTGTACACCCGAGTTATGAGGGGCTTATCAACACTCCCTCCCTTCAGTTTCACCTTGTCCTCAAGATGAAAATCAGGAAACTGATTATGCAATTCGAGAAAGTCCTCCCAAGTGTTCTCACAGAGTCACAGCTAGGTAAATGCTTCCATTGGATCAGCACCTCAAGTGCTCCATGGGGTGAATAATGGATGTCTAATAACTCCCCCGGGGTGAGTTGGATCTCTCCATCTTCTGCTAAACATGATGGCAGTGGCTGAGTAATGATGTTATTACCCACCACCTTCTTTAATTGTGAGACATGAAAAACCAAATGAACTTTGGAGTCAGGTGGGAGTGTAAGTTTGTAAGCTACGAGGTTAATTTGAGCTGCAATAGGATATGGACCATAGTAACAATGGCTGAGCTTCTCATTGGGGCGCTTGGCTAGCTTCTTGAATTGGTATGGTTGGAGTTTGAGAAAAACTTCCCCCCTTGGTAAGTGACATCTCTTCGATGCTGATTTGTAGAGGAGTGCATGCAGTCTTGAGCCACTTGCAAATTGGTCTTCAACTCATCTAGGATGTGATCCCGTGCACGTAGGAAAACATCAACTTTTTCCACCTTGGAACAATTCCCCTCCCATTTGAGCAAAGGTGGAGGCTCTCAGCCATGGATAGTTTGAAAGGGAGTCATTTTGGTGGCTGAATGGTAAGTGGTATTATACCAATATTCAGCCCACGACAGCCAAGTGGTCCAATATTTTGGTTGCCTAGCACAGAAACAGCGGAGATAGATCTCCAACCCTCGATTTACCACCTCTGTTTGGCCATCTGTTTGAGGGTGATAAGCGCTGCTAAACTTAAGGTTCGTTCCTTCCAAAAGTTACTCATGAAAACCCTGTCTCTATTAGATACAATCGACTTTGGAAACCCATGGAGCCTCACTATCTCTTTGCTGAAAACCATAGCCACCTCTTTTGCTATATATGGATGTGTGATTGCAATGAAATGCCCATACTTTGAAAGTCTGTCCACCACCACAAGTATAGTTTTGGGTAAACCACCAATGAAGTCTAGGCTGATGTCTTCCCATATTTGGTCCGGCATGGGGAGAGGTTGAAGCAGCCCAGCTGGTTTCATGGCTTGGTGCTTGCTCCATTGACATGTGTCGCAACTTGCCACGAAGTCCTTCACAACCCTCTTCATGCCGATCCAATACACTACTGCTGCTAATCTTTTGTAAGTGCGAAAGTACCCGGAATGACCTCCAAAAGGAGTGGAGTGGAATTCAGCAAGCAATTTAGGGATTAATTTGGAATTTTCAGGGATGACCAGTCACCCCTTGTAGAAGAGTATCCCATTTTGCAGTTTGCAATCTGGGAATTCAGTAGAGCCGCTGACTAGTGATTGCATCACCTTTCTAAACGCTCGGATTGCTGAATTTCACCTTCTAAACTTTCCTCTTCTTCCCATGTTGCTGGCAATAGGTTAGAGAGTCGTATTGTGCCTTCCATTTTTCGTGACAATGCATCTGCAGCTTTGTTCTCACAACTTGGCCTATAAATGATTTCGAAATCAAACCCCAACAGCTTCATAATCCATTTTTGCTGATCCTCAGCTACCAACTTTTGGTCCATCAAGTACTTTAAGCTTCTTTGGTCCATGTGCACTTTGAAATGCCTCCCTAGCAGGTAATGGCGCCATTTTTGAATTGCTAACACCACAGCCATCAACTCTTTCTCGGTGTAGATCTAAATTTGAAATTTGGGTTTTTCTAGGGAGCACGAAAATAAAGGTGTGTAGAACCTTGGATTTTGGATGGTATGTAAACTTTTAATTAAGATAAGGGGATGATAAATATAAGCTATGAGATGAATTTCTAATAATTTAATGTGTGGTTAGTTTTGGCTGGAGATAGGTTCTAATGGCTAAGGTTTAAGGAAAATGAAAATAGAAAGAAAAAAAATTAGGATTTAGAAGCTTAGAAGATTAGTTAAAGTCGAATTAGGATTTAGGATAATTTAACTGAAATCTGTTGAAGGTCAGGTTGAATGAGAATATATTCTTGGAGAAGAAAAGAGAAAAAGAGAAGATAAGTGATCATACAAGAAATGCGAAAAATTTGCATGAGAGAGATAGAGAGGGGGAGATAGAGAGGGAGAGAGAAGGAGAGATAGAGAGAGAGAAGGGTGGAAGATGCTATGTCATTGTACCTCAGAGACAACAATAAATAAAACTCAAAATTCAGTACAACTGTACTTGGCAAGTTGCTATCCAGAGGAGTTTTCTGCCTCACATTACAACTGTACTTGGGACAGTTGCTATGGTAAGGAGTTGTCCACCTACCTTACATAGTTACATTACAAGTGTACGTGGGACAGTTGCTATACCAAGGAGGAGTTGTCTGCCATACATTACAACATACTTGGGATCTGTTACCAAGCCATTCGGTTGAGGTGGCTGTTTGCTACCAAAGTTAACCTTAATGGTAGCCTTACTTGTCTTGAAGGCCAAACTTGTGGCAAAGGGGTATGCACAAGTTTATGGTGTGGATTACTTCTGCGCTTGTTCTTTGGTTTATGTTTTCATTGGCCTTTGTATCAATTTGATGTGAAGAATGCTTTCCTCAATAGTGATCTCCATAAGCACGTTTATATGGAGCAACCTCTTGCATTTGTTGCTCAAAGTAGAGAGTGGTATGGTTTGTTGACTTAAGAAGTCACTGTACAAGCTCAAGCAATCACTTCGAGCATGGTCTAATTGATTTAATTTTGTTCTGATTGACTTTAAACAAACTTCTTGTGAAGTTGACCATAGTTGTTTTTTCGTTGTTCTTGTGCTAGAAATTTATTCCATGTAGTATACACTAATGATATTGTTATTAGCATAGAAAAAAATTCGAGGGAAACTCAAGTTTTGACCAGGTGAAAATGGGAAACCTAGGTGGGAAATTGAAAATTTTCGAGGAAACTTGAGACTTTTTCGTGCAAGTTTCGACAGGTTTTAGGGAGTATTTTAGGGTGGGACTCTGCATTTAAGCTAATTAGAGTATAAAGAACACATTGGCTGTATTTTGCTAAAAAAAATCAATGTAGATATGTCATTCAATGCATGGTGGGAGATCTCGCTCTCGAGCGAGATCTCGCTACCATGAAAAACCGAGATCTCGACCATCTCGGCGAGATCTCGGTCGAGATATGCCATTTTTTGGCCATCAACTCGGCAGCCCATCTCGGTGGGTTTTAGGGTCCCAGTTAGGCTAAAACTTGGTATTTAGCCTATTTGATGCCTTTTGAACACACTAGTGGCCTTGGATTTGTGAGAAAACAGCCCTAAGTATGATTTCTAAGTCTACCCATATTGTGAAACCGAAATGCTCTATGATTAGAGAATGCAATGTTATATAACATATAATATAAAACCATTAATGCTATAGGATTAGAGAATGCAAGGTTATATAACATGTAATATAAAACCTTAAGGCATATAAATGAAAATCATGTGTATCAAATACATCAAATAACTTCAATGTCATCAAGATAACATTCATATGAGTATTACAATCTTAACTATCGAGAATAGAATGATAAAAGTATACAACCGTTAGAAGTTTTATATAAGTCATTAACGCATAAGTTCATAAGACAAGTAGAGGATGATTGAGCTTTCTTTGATGTTGTAGATGTGCTAAGAGTAGTTGCAAGTGAAACTTTGGCTGAAATCTACAAAAAATTTGGTAAAAAATGAGAGTTCCAGCGAGATATGGCGAGATTTGGGGCGAGATATGGCGAGATATAGCGAGATATAGCGAGATCTCGAGCGAGATATCCCATCTCGCAGATCTCGCCCTTGATCTCGTCTCGGTTTATGAAAAAACCGAGATATCTCGCGAGATCTCCCACCATGATTCAATGTACATAACATTAATGTAGAGTTGTACTAGAAGTACACTATAAACTTAACTACTTAAGTACATAACATTCAATTTATAATTTCTAACTTCAAAACATCAAATACAAAGTAACTGACAATAAAAGGAAAGTACAAATTAGTGCCAGGAAGAGTGCTAAGAGTGGATCCATCGTATGAGCTGAGTAGTATTATGCATGTAACATCCTCTCCTCCTAGTCTACGACTTGACCTAATATTGCTTTTCCAAAAAATGTTGTGAGTCAATTTCTAGCTGCAACTTGGACGTCTCATTGGATGTTGTTCTACGACTTGACCTAATATTGCTTTTCCAGACAAAGATGTGAGTTAATTTCCATCTGCTCCTTGGACATCTCATTGGATGTTGTTCTACAAGTTGAGGTTTCCAAAGAAGGCTCTTGACCATAGCTTACATTACAAATATCATGGTCATAGGAGAGTTGAAGGTCTATTTAATGCAGATTTGGTTGGATGACTGGTTGATAGAAGGTCAACCACGGGTTATTTTACTTTGGTTGGAAGTAACCTTGTATCATAGAAGAGTAAGAAACAGACAGTTGTGGCTAAATTAAGTACAGAGTCTTGAGTATAGGGCCATAGCACAGGTCCCTTTCGTGTTGATTTGGATTCAACAGTTATTGGAAGAGCTTGAGTTTGGTGGTGATTTTTTAATGCCAGTGTATTTTGATAATCAGGCAGCTACTCACATACAAATCCTGTGTTTCATGAATGTACGAAGTATAATGAATTTGACTACCACTTTGTTTTGAGAAGTTGTGACAATGATCAATTTCTCTAGAACATGTTGTACTGGAGAAGCAAGTAGATGATCTGTTCACAAAATCTATTGGGGTTGCAAGAGTTGATTATATTTGTAATAGGCTGGGCATGTTGAATCTCTGTGTTCCAGCTTAAAGGGTAGTGTTAGAATGTTGGAATAGGGGCAAAAAGGGAGAAAAAAAGGGGAATCTTGAGTTAGCACCTGGTGCTAACTAGATACTGGTTTTCTAGTTTTAGTTGTATTCTTTCTATTTACGTTTAGGTTCCTAGTTGGACTGTAATATCTATAGACTTCTGTAAATACAAGATGGGTTGTTGGAGAGCCTCACAGTCTAATGTGAGTCCTCCTTGGCTGATTATTAAATTCTACTTCTCTTCGCTACTTCTTTCACTCTGTTCAATGATCAATTGACACCAATTTATACGCCTTCTAACACAAGTCTAAGAATGAAATAAAATTGCTGCTACTTGTTCCACAGGAAGAACAATCTAGATCTGAGTTTGATTGGTCTCACACTCCATGCAGATAGTGAGCACAAAAGAGTACAGAATAGATTGCCCTTGGAGTTGAGTATCACTGCAAAATCTAAACCCGAAAGGGCCAGGGATGAAAGAGTTTGACCATCCTTCCCAGCTTTGCTTGTTCAGTAGTAGCAGGTAAAATAATATTACGAAAAATTACATGAAGAAGACATGCAAGGAAAGGAAGAATAAGAGAAGAAAATTAGAAGGGAGAGAGACCTCACAGACTGCCGCTGGATGGGGTGGGGTGTTGAGGGGTGTGGAAGCAACTCTCACACAGAGAACTACCAGGCTTACAACTTGCATTATCATTCCTCTCATTTTTCATTAACTCTCTAACCAGGCCACTTGGAGAAACAAATCTGATATTCTACTTAACCTACCAACTAAAAGATAACACGACTATCCAAATTAAATAATTGAAAATGATAAATATTCTAGTGTTAACATCATTTAGATTGAACCTGGTTTTGAATTCCCAATGCGCATGGCTGTTTGCATGGTGCTCCTGCATCAAAGGGCCTCGATCTCCTTACTGTTGGGGCAAATTGCATGGTTGTTTGTGCAACAACATGCCATGTTTCTTCTGTATGCGCCATAATAAAATCAATGCCTCATTGCCTTGCCTTGCCCAGAAGTGGGAACAATTGCCATTTAGTAATGGGATTTTCTTCTAAATAAGTTATGACCTTCAATTTTTGACCTTCCAGTATGACATTTTTTTTCCAAATGAGGGTGATAGTATCATTTCTCATGTACCAAAAGAATGTGTGTGACAGGGACACCTTACGATATGAGATGATGATGCCACATTCAAATTATTTTTGAAAACCCATTTGCACCTGTTTTCCCTGAAGAATTGTTGGGAATAAGATAAAGGGCAGCTAAAACGTGTTTAATTTGAAATAAACCTACAGTTGTGCCATGTAGACTCTCCATTGCATAATACATGTATCTAATTAATGTCATGCTCTCTTGCTCAGGCATCCAATGCTGTAAAACCCATTTATGAGTTGCTAATGATTCCAATCATATATTTTCTTCAGCAGCTTGTTTCCATTTGCAGGAAATTGTGCCTTTGAGGAAGGTATGCCGTCGGCCTGAAACTGATTACCGACTGCAGCAACTGCATGCTCTGAAGGATCTTGCATCATCAGAACAGCGGAACCCCGGTAAAGATCCTTCCTTGGTCAGTACATCAAGGGATGTTAATTCAGCATCTCAAAGGGCAAAGAAGCAACGGAGGGTGGATGAGAATACAGATGAGTTTGTCATAGTGAATCCATCACCCATGGTCAATGCTGATGTCGCATTAAGCCCCCCACCAATTGACAAGGAGCCTGTTACGGTAACCATTACTGCAGAAACTGCATCAACCGAAACAATGAAGGCTGAAAATGCCAGCGGCAGTAATACAGTAACTCCTGATGCACCAAAGGCCGATGCTGCATTGGCTGTTGCTGCAGTGACTTGCACCAGCACTGGCAATGGGTCTGGCCTTGTAGATAACATGCAAGAAGGAAAATGATGTGTATCTTCTTCTTTCTTAGACGTAAGCTAATTGATGGAATTAGAACTTCATCTGTGCTTACAAGCTGAGTTGTTGTATTGGTAGAGTTGGATCTTCATTTGTGCTTACATTTTGGACTGTTGGTATATGTATGATGGAAAGTGGCACATCTCCTTGTAGACGTTTGAGATCTACCACTCTAGTTGCTTTTCAGACATTAAATTTGCTCACCCCAAGTGTTTCTGGTTCTTCTCCTACTCCCCATTCCTAAATAGCAGGTCCTATAGGTTCTTCAAATTTAAGCTTGTTTGGCCTGTGAGAGAGCAAACTGACATGAACAGTTCAATCTGATTTTAATTCAAGTGAAAGATGAGATCCCAAAACAATGGATCGTGGCTTGGTCATGCAAACCTTGATTATTCGATTCATGGTGGAGTTTTGTTTACGTTTGATTCCGTAAATCAGTGGGGATGGTGACAGAGGAGTCAGGCTGGTTAAATTGAAGCAGAGCCCAAACCAAGCGCATCAGCTATCTGTGAGTGGCATACCAAGGAGTTTCTCATCAGTATCTGTACCAAGGAGAACCAGAGAAGGGTTCAGGTTCAATTTTCACATGGGTTTAAGTGTAGTGGCCTGCTTTCCCCCTCTTTTTTTTTTGCTTGTTTGGATGGTGTTATTTAACAGGTGTGTATATTTAGAACATAAGAACCTCAATGTAGGTTTTTCTTTGATGCATGACCTTTTTCTATATCACAATGGGCCACGAGAAAGTCGATTGAGGTGATATTGGCACAGCTAATGGAGGTTTTAAAATTTTTTATACGAAGAAGTGATTTAATTCAAATCGATAAAATTAGGAGAACAAGAGGTAGACGTGAGATAGATAACCTTAGGTTTTTTTTGTTTTTTCCCTTTTTTTTTTATTGGTAAAAGATAGATAACCTTAAGTGAAGTGGTGAGAAATGAGAATTCGGATCATCAACCCGTCAAGGGAGCCGATGGGTATACTACCACAAATTCTGTGGGGCCCAGGGGTAAAAAATAATAAAATTTAAAAAAAGCACCCATCACCCAATGCTTGGTCCCCCTGTATTTATGGTGGTAAAGCTGTCGGAAAGCACAGAGTGCTCCCCCGACGGGTAGCTGATCCGGACTCGAGAAATGATATATAGCTTAGGTTTAGACTTTATAGGTAGTATTGCCTTAAATTAATTGATTTTTGTTTGTTTGTTTATTTGTTTGAAGGGAAAGGCTTACCTAGTTGACTCCATTTTGTTGGGATAAGGTTTATTATTGTTTAATTTCATTATGGTCTAGTATAATGTCAATTATGGGTTAGCAGATTGATTTATTTTAGGTTGTGCATCACTTATGATAATCATCTTTCAAAGAAAACTAAACTAAGGGTATAATCGTTTTTTCTCTCATGAAAAAGAAAGGGGGAAAATTATGTAAAATAAGATGGAGTTTTCCTTCATTAAAATGAATGAGATGCTAGAAAGGGGAAGAACAAGAATAAGGATTTGATAAGATATTATGGGCTACATCAAAATATGGTTTTATTGCATGGTATCAGATTATGAATTCCTAGCACGGGACTGATATATTATCGGATTTAGGCTCTTTTTGGTAACAATTATCATTCTCAATCATGAGAAGTTTTCATTATTTTAAATTGTTTGGTATTTATTATCAGTTTTGTTTTTATTTAAAAAAATAGAGAAGCCCTCCAAAATTCATAATTGACTTTTTGTCTATTAGGATTATGGTGAGAATTTCATTCTCTTCATCTTCATTTATGCAAAGGTTTAAAATTTTATAGTTAAAATGAGGGTAAAATAGTCAATGCACATTCTTTTTTTAAAAAACCATGTTTTTTTTTTTCTTTCTCTTTTCTCTTTTCTCACTAATATTTTCTAATAATTTTTTATTTTGACATACCAAACTTATTTTTTATTTCATAATTTATTTTTGATAAAATTCACCAAACCATTTTTCATTCTTGACCAATAATGAATTCTTGTACTTATTTCTTTTAAATATGTATGATTGAGAATGAGAATTGATAACAAAAAGAGCTTTAGTATTGGCATATATCAGATAAATTTGTCCTTTATACCCTCAAAAATGTATTCACAGACCTTCTACTAGGGGTATCGATGTGGTCCTAATGGTCAGAACTCGCATTGACCCACCCTAAGCTTGAACACGGTTTGGGCTGGTTTTTTCAACTAGGATAGGCTTTGTAAATGCAAACCTTAGCACAGGTCAAGCTTCATTAAGATTGAGAGGCCTTGGGTGTTTCCTTTTACTTAAGGTTTCAAAAAACTTGAAATTTGAAAACGATGCATTTTCATTGTTCTTTTAATGTGAGGTTTTTCAAGGCGAGTTAGGGCCAACAGGATTAGAGTCAACTAGACCTAACCTTGTCAAATTAAGGTCAATCAAAGCAGGCTTGGGTTGGACTAAACCCAACATCATAGGGACTAAGTTGAGACTTTTTCACCTTGAGTCAAGGTTAAGGAGAATTTGGGCCGCCCAACACGGTAATATTTCACCCCTTGTTGTACCCACGGTCCGACATGTCGCCTGGTGTCGCCATGTTGGTGCCTGGCGAAACCGGTGACACAATCAACATGTCGGGTGACTATTTTCCTTGATTCTTCTTCTTCTTCCTGCTTTACCTTGTTGAGCACTTGCAGCTGAAATGGAGCTCGACTGCATCAGCAACGTGCGTGACAAAGAGAGCATATGGTGAGCACTTGAAAAGATCGTTGTGCTCCACGAATCGCTTGGCCTCCACTATAGCCTTCGTCATCACGAGCAGATTTCTCAGCCGTTCGATTTTAGGTTCAGAGCACTTGAGCTGTGTGAACGAAAAGTGAACAATCCTTTCATTTATTGTCTTCTCTGTGTTGAACTGCTGATACATTTATAATTTCTTACCTCTCTTCACTCATATCTGATCTGATCGGAAGATCCACTAAACCGAGATGTGTGGCAATGCGATTATCTTTCCTTCTCATTCCCACTCATGGCGACTCACGCTATGACTCGGGATCTTAATAACAACTCAAACTCCACCGACTACCATTCCAAGCCTTTGCAATCCGAGGTTATCAACGTCGACTTTTCGATAAAGTGTATGTGTCGTGTCGCTAGGGGGTTTCATGTCGCCCCCCAGTGACACCTCGATTTATTGCCGTGTGTTGGTGATGTACACTGGTTGTACCCTTGTCTATGCTATGCAACCGACATAACTACAGTCTACAACACAATATCAATATCGTTATGTCACGAAAATTGATACAGATAATACAATCATGATACCTAGAATCATGATACCAAAACCCTAAGATTATTTTAAAAATAAAAATAAATGATAAGAAGAGGAAGGAAGGAAAACACCTTTTTTTTTGAATCCGAAGAGTTTATATATAGGGTAGGGAAATATTACTAATATAGATGCCGCCAGATGGGTGCAAACCCAGGACCTCCCAGTGGGAAGTTGGGCTTTTAACCGCTCTACTAATCCACCATTGGGAGGAAAACACCCTTGGTTAGGTGGTTGTGAAACAAACTTTTTTTGTCGTCTTTAGACCAATCATGAGGGCTGGGGGCTCATAGTTGTAGTAGATGGGAAAAAGGTTGGAAGGTGTGGAAAAAAGCTTGAACCCAAAACTTTCTTGAACTTACTATTACATTGGCCAGCCACAGACACGGCGACATAGGGGAAAATTTCAAACGACTTTTTGAGAAGATGGGGAAGGCATGCAATAGAGAGACGGTGAATTGGGCTTGAGGGCTGGTGAAGGAGAGGCAGAGAGTGGAAGCAGTTTTGGACTTCAGGCTGGGACTTGGGGGTGACTTGGTGAGTGAGATGGTGGAAACAATGCGAATTGGGTACCTATGTACAGCCAGTCGCCGGATCTTCACAAGGACATACATTTGCCGGTGACTTATAGTGATTTTCTTATCCCTTTCAATCCAGTTCTCTGCCAAAGTTCCCAAACCCTAATTTTTTTGGGCTTCGATGGTAATGGAAGTGCATGTAAGATTTGCAAGGTTAGCAGTGAAGGAAGAAGAATCTTGCCCTCAATGGATTTTCTACATTAATCCACAGGAAAAACTTCCAAGGAAGACGAAGAGACAAAAAAAAAAAAAACCTCGTTCTTGTCCCAGATCTGTAATGGCTTGATGTCTACCTCAGAGGCAAAGACATTGTCGAGAAGGTTGCTACCCGAGTTGTCAACGATAGTCCTTGCGTAACCTATACATTAGAAGAAAAATTGACCATTGACGATATATCGCCGATTTCTCGACAATATGTCGTCGACTTATTGCATATTTCATGTCATTGGGGGAGTTGTGTCACCCCCTAGCGACTGGACGATTATTCGCTGACACTTTGTACAACGGCTATAAGCACATCTAGGAAGGGTTTGGATCACCTCCTTTACCGATGATATTTGATGACCACAAAAATATAAACCCACAAGAGACATGCTGTGGATCCCACCTTAAAATTTTTTTTGTTATAGCTTTTTATGTCACAAGGCGTTAGGGGTGAAAATTTGCTTTTTGTCATCAGCCTTTTCAGCCCCGAGATAGAACAATTTTACGGTTCCAGAGTAAAACTTCCCCGCTTACCTACTCAGATTTCGGGAAGTAAAAACCCCGAAGGAAGGCGGATTTGGTCAAAGATTCTACGACTCAGGTCAGAATAAAAGCGAGCAGCAGATTCACACTCACAATACCCAAATAGAACAAAAGAAAAACAATAATACCAATTGCATCCTGGTCCTTTCCCTACTCGCGCAGTTCATGTCTTCTCCTACCTTTGTTTTTATTCTGTCTCATCTGTTTCCCTCTTCTGTCATTCTGCAACTTCCGGCGCAAATCTGACCACTCACGGTCAGATCTCGCCTGCACTCGCAGAATTCCGGCGGTTTTCACGGCTGCTTTGTTTAGTAAGTGCAGACTAACTCTCTCCGTATTTCCCAATCGCATTGCTTCGATGATGTTTGTTTCCGTTGTTCGAATTAATAAATTACAAGTCTGTAGAGACGAGATTGTTGAAGGTTTGCTGATAGAATTTTTTAGTCTGCTAAACTGTTTTGAAGTAAGTTACAGAAGTTAACAGCAGATGATGTGTATTATAGGATTTGGGGTTTCATTAATTTCCAGTCTTAGTGAAGGTCTCTGGAATTCTGATCCTGTGATATTTGTCTTTTTAAGAGTCTTAATAAGTCAGTATCTCTTGTGCTTTCCACATAAACTATGTTGGATGTACTTATGTTGAAGTTCAAACTGCAAATGCCTCGTAAGATCTTTTCAGTTATTTTTATCTCGTAGGAAGTAGGAATCCACAATGCGGTTTCCAAAAGCAATTTTCTGAACTAGTATCATCGTGTGTACTTCTTAAATTAGATGAGGTGGAAGGCTTATGGTTGAATGATGCTGATTTCTCTTTGGGTAGAATTTCTCTTGTTTTTCTTTCTACTTTCGTTGACAATTATAAGTTACTCCATTTTACTGTGATTGTTGAGACACATGCAACGCCGCCATCTTCAAATTGAAGAGGTCACTTATCATTTAGTTGGTTGCTTTTAACATCATTTAGAATATGCTGTGTCCATTTTGGATTACTTGCATATTAAAGAGGGAAAGTGAGAAAGGAGCTATTCCCTTTCTGCGTTCTTAGAGTGGTGCAAAGTGTTTTTACCTTTACATATTTTAAAATGGAGAGGAGTCTAGCAATCTACCAATTGTCAAGATACTGTGTAGTCAACAGGTTGGCCTCTTATTGAGTGATCCCAGTCATGCAAGTAAGTCTTTTTAATTGAAAAAGGAGGAAAAAGGGAGCCTTAATTAGCTCATGTATGTGCTTTGGTTATTTTATGTGTACTTGGTAGACATGGCTACTAGTTCATGCCGTGGATCAGTCACCAGTTGTGTACTTGATAGACAGGGATACTACCGTGGATAGCGGTCCAGTTCAAAGTGGATAAATTTGTGGAGCAGATACTCTGTTAAACAAGAAATTTGAGGTTCAAGGTGTGGATTTCTCATTGTCTGATACTATTCAATGTGTTTTACATCCACACTGCTTTTCCCCCTTATCCGCAAACTAGAATGGACTTTACAACAGCGCTGATGCTCCTTATTTGCAGTAGAGAACCTCAGAGATGTTGAAGGATGAGATCACAGGACTCTTAAGTGACTGTATGCTCTGATATGATGAAACTTGGAGTGAAACGATGAGAGAAAGGAAGCAGAGAGCCACGATTTTCGTGTGGAAGCTTCACTATGAATTGGTGAAGACTCCAGGAAGTAATTCAACTATTTATAGATCAATTTACAAGTGTAGGTTAACTAGGAAAATATCATGGAAACTTAATAGGATTTTAAACTCCAAATCCTGTTCATTCTATGACTCCCAGCCTCCGTAATTTTTGATGGTTTTACTCTTTGTCTAAAATGCCCTTTTAATGTGGAGGAACTTCCTACTCTTTACAGGACTTGGCTTCTTGGTATTTGTTATCCATATAACAGTCAGGTATGTTGACTTGGGTGGGTGGATTGACAACTTTACATTGTAGGGAATTTTTAAATAAGGAAAAAGAACGAGGAATAGAAGGACGAGGGAAAGAAAGAAGAACAGAACATATAAATGCGTAGGCTGTTGCAAGCTCAGTGCCATAATTTTCAAAATATTCCTGTTCATCTTTGCTGCAACTGAACACCATTAGAAACCTACTACATCATAATTTCATCTGATGCAGAGTCAAGGTTCAACGCCAGTATGTGTGCAAGGAGAAGATTCATCCTAGAACCAGACCTGAAGTAAGCACCTACATCCAAGTTTTGGGACCAGTTTTAGTCCAACACTAAACCAACAGTTTTGGTCCAACACTAAACAAACAGCTGATGAGCAATTACCTCTCTCAGTTCTTCACCGCACCTTTATGCCCTTGTTCCATGGCAGGGCCCCTTTACAGTAGTCAAATGTATGGAACAATTTGACTCTCTTGTTTCATGAAAGGGAGTTGAAGAAGATGATATACATTTGCAATCTCGATTCAAGTTATGGTTATAGAAAGAAATTAAAGAGTGGCATTGTTGACATCTATGTCTTACATGACTGTCTTCTGAAGGTGTTATGAACTGAGGAAGTATTGAAGCCCCAGGCGAGGCAACTTGATATGAAGCTGGTGAGAACAGAAGACATCCGGCACCTACTTGTCCTGTAGGATTTACTAGTAGACCAAGGAACACACTCTCTAACCATTGTCAAGGGCAAGGCTGTATTGGGCAATAGTTGTAGGATGAAGTTCTACAATCGCAACAATATGGGTACTCTGCCAAATTTCACACCCAGCAGTGACAAGATCTATAATACGGTGATATTATTGTCTTTCTGTACTCTAGTTTCCTTGTAATTATTCACCATTGGTGGCCTGTCCCTGTAGTCTTCTATTATTAGTTTAGTTTGTTTTATTACTTACTAAGAGTCTGATAGCTGGCATTGTCAATATTATTACAGCTACTTCTTTGGGAGGGTTCATAATGCCTGAGAATTTTTATGGTCCTATCTTTTCGATTCCATGTTCAACGGAGACCTATAAATGCCCCTGTACGGAGAAGTGATATAATCTAGATTGAAGAAACTAGAAGAGCTAGGGGTAGACCTAAAATAACCTTAAGAGAAGTGGTGAGAAAGGATATGCATATCTTAGGCCTTGTATGTAGCATGACCTCAAACAGAGTTGATTGGAAGGCAAGAATCCATGTACCCGACCCCATTTAGTTGGGACAAGGCTAATTGTTGTTGTTGTATGTTTACTATGTAATAATGAGATTGTCGAATTTACTAATTCTTTTCATGTTTAATTCTTCGATAATAGTTGTGTCTTACACTTGAATCCTTGTTCATATCATATCTGGGTAGAGTTTAAAATATTGGTTGAATGCCTTCTGTTTTGTAAGTGTTTTACTCTGGCATCTGTACTTGTGCATGTTTAATTGAAACTATAGATTGAAATTATGGCTCTTGTCGAATCTTTCTGACATTTGGCTTTCAGGCTTGTCTTGTGTGGTGAAGCAATTTAGTCAGAAATTAATGGACCAGGTAGTCGATCCCCTTATTGCTGCTTGGCAGATTTATCTTTTTGGATTTCTATTTTTTTAGGTTAAATTGTTAATTTTGGCAGTATGAGAAAGTTGAAAAGATTGGAGAAGGAACTTATGGTGTAGTTTACAAGGCTCGTGACCGTTTGACCAATGAGACTATAGCTCTTAAAAAGATTCGTTTGGAGCAAGAAGATGAAGGGGTGCCAAGCACGGCAATAAGAGAAATTTCTCTCTTGAAGGAAATGCAGCATGGAAACATAGTCAGGTTTTCTGCAATTCCACTTATTTCCTTTATCAACTGTATGGTTCCCAACTATCTTGAATGATTTCTGGAGTCTGGAGTCTAAGCATTCCAATTTACAGAGGGTTCTCCAAGTAGGCCTTGATTTGTCACATGGCTTGTCAAATGGGTCCATAATTTTATGGACAGGTAGACCCTAGGGTCTCCTGCTCTCATATCAAATTGTGTCCCAATCAGAGTTGGTGAATCTGCAAAATGAGGTATCTAAAATTGAAGAACCACAAAGAGGGGAGAAGGTATACGTCAAAAAATGGAGGGCTGAAAAATAAAGCCATTTATGTACATGGAGTTATTTTATTGAATATGAGTTTGAAATTTGACTCCTTGTCAATCCAAATAATTATCTAGATTTCTCACTATTGGTATTGTACAATCACCACTCCATGTGGTGTTTATAGGTCCTGCTTAGAAACCCTCTCCAAGAGAAGGGTAATCATAGAAAAACTTTGCCATGACATTCTCTCATCTTTTGATCTGTCATTGTTACATCTAAGTTCTCATTAATGAGTTTCTAGTCTTATCCTCTATATTATTATCAACCATACACCTCAGTACCTATTATACCATATTATGATTTGTCTACGGTTGGTTGCTCAATTTGATGCCACACATACTGTATAACCGGGCTGAATTTACCTGTCCAATGAAACTGTCTAAATTTTGTTTGTATATTTCAAAATGCTTAGCATTCAAAAGGCATTTCAAACTTCATCATTCATGGCATACATGTTCAAAGAACACTCTATTCATCTCACTTTCTTTCTTTCTTTTTTTCTTTCTTTCTTTCTTTCTTTCTTTCTTTCTTTCTTTCTTTCTTTCTTTCTTTCTTTTTTTTTTTTTTTTTTTTTTTTTTTTTTTTTTTTTTTTTAATTCGACATAAAAATGTTTTTGCAGTTGCACATTTTCTTTATTTGCAATTGATGTTTTACACTTTCAGTATGGGGGTTGAAGAATTCTAGCACATAGTTCAAGTATCTAGATTCATCATACTAGTATAGACTACAGTCTGAATTCTATAAGTTAAAAAAAAAAAAAAAAAATCTGTCTTCACTGTACCAAATGATATACAACACAGGTAAGATATACTTAATACACCTCCTTCAGGCTTGTAAAGGAGTCTCCTTGAGTGAGATATGAGACAGGGATCAGCCAACGGCCTTGGATTCTTCTTTCTCTTAGATTTGAGTTTGGGAAGTTGTCTGGCATAAAAAGTGATTCTTATTTTCATCATTTAAGCTGATCTTGGGGATTTATACACTATGGTGCTCAAATTGCAAACAAAAACCAGTTGAGGAAAAATAGATATGGTTTTGCTTCTTTCTTTTATTTATTTTTGGTTATGGATCATTGGATTAGGTAAACGTGACTCAATTCCTTGCATCTCAAGTAGTTTGTTTCAGGCCCTAGGGGTAGCATATTACTGGATATGAAAATGAGTTTAGAGTTTCACCTACGACAACAACAACACAAGCCTTATCCTAACTAAATGGGATAGGCTGCATGGATGCTTGCCATCCAGTATCAATTTTTAGTGCAAAAATGATATGCAATTGATTTGAGTTTCAAATTCTATTTTTCCTATGTGCATAGCTGTTCATTGTTGAATCCATTCCTTTATGGGATACTCATGTACTGAACTGTATCAAGGTAGTGATAGCAATAGAATTAAAAAGAATCATGGTTCTATTTAAGTATGTTCATTTCTTGACCATTTTCATGCATACCTCTATTGTATCTTGTCTATCTGATTGGATATAGACATATAGTATCTCCAATGATGTTAACCAGAATCAAGGCCGAAATAGGGCCTAGGGTAGCATCCCCATACCCTACGGCCCTCTAGTACCAGCAAGGGTATTTGGTAATTTTTCTATTTTTCAGTTTAGTCAACTTAGGGTTTCATTAGGTCCATTGTGTTTGGGGGACCCTAGATCTACTTTTATTTTTGAGTTTGAGTAATTTGTTAAGTGATTGAAGAATTCTTATTAAGTTAGGATTTCTAATTTGTAAGGTAATCCCCAAGTTTTCTTCTACTTCTTGCAAGGTTTTCATATCTATTCTTAGTTTTGTGAGATATGAAAGAGTCCTTGCATGATATGAGTCATTGATCCAAGTAGGAATCTTAGTATGATTTGCCTTCTACAACAGAGTCCTAGTGTGAGTTCCTTCTAAAGGCTATAAAAGCCTCTCTACAATGTAACAGATCAGATTATGATTAATGAAATAAAGCTGAGAGTTGAAGGAGCAAGAGTGAGAAGTCATGGGTTCCCATGGAGGGAACTTGTGGCAGTCAGTAATCAAAGAATTCTGTGGAATTTTGGGAAGATCGAATGCCCTAGACCTTCTCCATTTAACTACCAAACCCCAACCCCAAACCCAGTCCCTTCCATTCGCACCGTTCCACCATTCCCCCAAACCCTAGTTCATGTGGTTTCAGCCCCCTCCCCCCATCGCAAGTCACCTTCCCACTCTCGCCAACCCTGTGGCAGCCCCTCAAACCCTCACTAGCCCCCTCCCTTCCAGCCCTTCCCCTTTTTCCTTTCTTTCTTCTTCTTCTTCTAAGCTTGTGGCAGATTCTGAAATTTCCAGATTTCATTAAATTCAGAACTGCAGCCACACCATAATTCTTAGATTCCCCGATCCCCTTGACGTATACCCACCCCCTTTAGGACTTAGATTTTGCCTCCTATACCCCGCCATCGACCCTAAGTTGCAGCCCCCCTCTTCCATCTAACCCCTAGAAAATTCTTCAATTCATCTTCTTCTTTAGAAACCCTAAAACTTCAAAAACCCTAAATCTCCTTAACCACTCATCTAAACCCTAATCCCTTCTGGAATCAACTTCCCTCAACCCTAAGAGACTCTCGACAATAACAGTAACCCTAGTTCAAACCCTAGAAACCCTAATTTTCAAACCCTAGATTTAAAATTCAATTCAGAAATTGAAAGGACAGCAAAGTTGCAGCAGGTATATATATTTATACCTAGTTTCTAAACCCTAACCCAACATAAGCCTACCCCATTCACAACCTTAGAACCCCCTACTCGACTCAATTCCCTCAACTGTAGGGAATTACGTAACGTAAAAGACTGCTAGTTCACTTGAAGAGGATCCTGAGAGTAGCCCTAGATATAGGGCTTGCATCAATCCATTAAACCCTAGATCTTGGTTCACATCAACCAAAGTACTCTTAATGCAATACCCAATATCTATTCTGTGAACTTTGAAATTACTCGAATCGTATATTAGTATTTTATTTTTTGCATAGTTGGAGCACTGCTTAAACCTTTGACAGGTGTTCAATGAATGCAGTTGTTCAAAGACCTTCCTGCACCATTGGGGTATATTTGTTTTACAAATAATGATAAGGATAGATTGATAATGTTAATGCTAATGATAGTGATAATTTTCAACCAATGTTATCATACTTTTGAGTACTGGTTTACACCCTAAGTTGATTGTTTTGTCCTTATTGTTATTTCTCTGTTTGTGGTTTACAGCTTTGTCTTTACTTTATTTGGTCTCGGAGCTGTGGTTGGGGAGAGTTCTAACCATCTTTCCTATGTTTCTGATGTAACCAAGGTTGGATCCCCTAAAATTGGGCCAAAAGCCAAACCCAAAAAAGGGGCACTTAAAGCTGGCCGAATACCCCAGGGGTATTTTGATCATTTTCCAAACCCCCTTTGACAGAATCCCCTTGATCCAAGGGTCAGGAATCTACTTTCGGTTTTCTGTTTGAGTTTGTTGTTTAAGGGTTATAGTCCTTTTAAAATTATGTTGAGTTAGTTAATTGTGGATAAGACTCCTTATCTAGAAGGGGATTTTATCTTTTAGAGTTTGTTTATTTCTAAAATTAGTTGTTTGAGTCCTATTTTAGTAAGTGTTTGTTAAGTAGTAAGATTGTTGGAATTCCTATTAGATAGGGAATCCCAATTTGAGTCAAATTGTCTTGTAATTGGCTATAAATAGCCTATTTATTTCATAGAAAAGCAAATTGGATTATTTGAGTTAAACAGAGGCTTGGGCCGTGGGGAAGGAAACCCTTACGGCCTGGGCTGGAGAGCAATTCTCAAGTTCAGTTCTAGAATCCAGCAATCATTCCATTCCCTCAATAGTGCACACACAATTCATAGCAGTCAAGTAAGTTGAATATCATCCCCTTCCCATCGCACCTTCCCTCTTCCACTTCCCTGTCAGTTCCAGCTAGCTCCCAGCCTTCCCGCACCCTCTCATCACCAGCAAGGCCTCCCCACCTCCACTCAGTTCTCTGATTTGATAGAGAACAGAAAACCAGAAAATATTTCAGAATTTCCTGCGCTTATAGATTCTGAAAACCCTAATTTCTGCTACCAATCAGTCCCTAGCAGTGCTGGTTCCTATCTAGGGGTGTAAATGGATAACTGAAATACGCTTCTGAATTCGCATCCGTATCTGTCTAGCGGTATCCGAAAACCATCCGATCACTACTAGGATGCAGATATGGTATACCCCTTTCCTATCAATTATTATACGTCCGATAAAATATCCAATTAAGTTACTTATTTGAATTTATTTTTCTTGTTTTTATAGTTTTTTACTTGAGATATGTGACTATTTTTCTAGATTTTCTACTAAAGTAACTTTTCTTAAATTTTGAACCTAGCCTCACAAATAAAATGGTAAAGATGTCAATGGGTAGTCGAAAACTTCTATTCAATTTGTATTCATGCCCATTTAAAAGAATCTACTTACAAAAATAACTATCTTATTAGCATCCGAATTCGAATGAATCTATCTGAAAACCAATAGGATATTATTCAAATCCGTCCAAATATAATAGGATGCAGATATGGTCTTACCACTATCTGATTCAAATCTGATCCGCTTACACCCTTATAATCCTATCTAGAAGATCCTAGAAATCTAACCCAAAACCCTGGGTTACATTAGCTCCCTTGTCTGCTAATGTTGTTAACAAGCTATCGAGTGTTTGACTGCTAGATTTAACAGCAATTAGGATAGAAATATTCAATTTAGGATCCGAGCCATACCAGTGTTCAAAAGTCTGATCAGCCTGGCTTTTATTCAAAGCTTGTTTGATAGTAAAGAAGTGCTGGAAGTTTCAATCTATTCAATGGTTGGAGGATAAGATCTCTTTCACTGGAATTGAAACCTAGTTTATAAAATAGAAACTAAAACCTATAACTAATAAGTCTTCAGTCATTCAATGCTGTAGATGCAAGTAGACCCCTCCAAATCTTCTAACAGTATTCTAATTAAGACCAAAGGAGCTATGACACTGTTCACATGAACAGTGTCCTGGCCTCTTTTTGGCCCTTATAGAAGACCTGCTGATCAGGTTTGGCTCAGTTCAGTTGGTTCTAGTGAGGATGATATGATTATGCTTAGATTCTACATCAGCTGTTCTCTTAGAAAAAATTTTAGCCTCGAATCTTATTAAGTGTGTAGGGCTGATCTTGTGTGGTGGATGTCAAATTTTTTCCCAAACATTCTTGAAGCTCCTTAAGATATGATTGTCATCCAGGATGCGTGGAGACCGTCCTTCGAAGTACTTAGGTGGAATAACAAATTCCATATGCCTATTTTCCACATCATTCTTTATGTCCATTGGGTCATCAAAACTCTTCAAACTCAAGTTCATTTAGTTCTTCTTTGTCATTCATACTCTCTTCAGTGGCTTCTTCAACCACTTTGTCAACTGGATCGTCCATGGGTTCAATTTCTTTGATGTAAATCTCAAATATTTCAATCATCAGCAACCAGTGTATGTTTGGGTAGAAACTGTAAGAATTTCTTCAACATTAACCTCATAGATGTTATTTTAATGGTGTTTTTACACTTCTTCAAGGCAGTATCAATATCCAATTCATCTCCAAATTCTGGTTCACACCAATCTATCTGGAATGGATTCAAAGGTTGTGCTTACTAAGCCTACCTTCATTGAATATTCCATCTTCAAAACTCTTGACTTTTTTTTGTGGTGGCTTCCATTGGGGGTGTATGATAGTTGGGACAAATTTCAGCCTTATATCCATTATTTATGGATTGGTCTTTCAGTAGAACCAAATTTGGCAGCCAAACACAGGACAGCTTGGAAAATTATATTAAGATCATTAGTAGACAATGATGCATAGGATGGAGAGAATTCTGCTCGGCCAAAGCCCTGATACCAGACAACATAAAACTATGATAAAGGATGATCCTAGCTTTAGCTTTATATTGATAAGCCGATCTTCACCTGGTTCAATGCTATGGATGGTTCAAAGAATATCCTGTTGAATCATAGTAATTGGTAATGTATTTACCTAGTTGATAAAGGTTGCAAGATGATGCATAAAGGTTAATTTGTTAGAAGATTGCTAAAATTTTTCTTTTCAACCCCCAAAAAAATGAAAATGATCTGGGTGGGGTTAGGGGAAACGACACGAATAGCTAAGAAAAAATTACTTATAGTTCCATTTGACTCAAAACTCTCTCCATTCAAACTTTTGATTAAATATTCTGCATTGTTATGAATATTAATCTCCGAGTATATGTAATCATTAACATCATGTATTAACGTATGGTAGATGACTAATACGATTTGACTTTCTGGTTTCTGAGACATTTTTAAAGCTGTTCATCAGCTAAAAGTGGCCTGTATTTGGTCGACTTAAGTGGTTCTTTTCTGTCTGGTTACTGTGACATTGTGTAGCATATTTCATTTCTTGGACCAAGTTAAAACAATTTTTGGCAACAGGTTGCAGGATGTTGTACACAGTGAGAAACGCTTGTATCTTGTTTTTGAGTATCTGGACCTTGATTTAAAGAAGCACATGGATTCCTGTCCAGAGTTTGGTAAAGATCCTCGTCTAATAAAAGTGGGTGAGATCTTTCCTCCTTTTAGAGATGAATTTGTTCTTTGCAATTTTAAACAATATATTTATTACTTTTAAACCTGGATAGTTTCCACAGTTATGGTGTTGTGACATTTTTAGTCTAGGGTTGGATTGTAGAGGTTTAGGACTGTGACAACTCTCATTGGTCATTTAGTGATATTCTTACTTGGATTACAAGCTATTCATTGACTGATTATATTCATTTGCTAGGCTTTAACTTTCTGGTTATTGATTCTTCATTGTTGTTTCACCAATTCTTGACTTGCCAGATAGTTCTCAGTATCGTGAAGAATGATCACTGCGGGGAGTGCTCCTTGTTAACTCTCATGAAGTAATTTTCTTTCTTTATTTACAGACATTCCTGTATCAGATCCTTCGAGGAATTGCATATTGCCATTCTCATAGAGTTCTCCATCGGGATTTGAAGCCTCAAAATTTGCTGATAGACCGCCGCACCAATGCACTGAAACTTGCAGACTTTGGACTGGCAAGGGCATTTGGTATTCCTGTGAGAACGTTTACTCATGAGGTACTACACGTATTTTAGTTTCCCAGTATTTATTTCTAGTTTCTTTTTGCTTGAGTTTAGATCTGTGAGTCAAACAGTATAATATCACCATTCTTAAATAATTAGGGAAGTAACATCAATATGAACTTGAAATTGGCATTTGAACCTTTTTGTCCCTCAAATAGGATCGATAAAATCATAAAAAAGGCATGTCTCTTTTGTGTAACTATAATTCTATACTTAAGGCATACCACCTAGATTTAACTGAATTTTCTTTTCTTTTTTGTCAATGTGATGGTTAAGTGCTTTTCTCTTGTTCCCCAATCAATAATCCTCCATCATCGCAGTTACTCATTTTTATTTGATTCTCATATGGAAGAACAATATGTAAGTGCCTGGCTATTTACCAGGGTATAGGTGTGTTTTCAGAGTCTGAAATAGACTAGGCCTGCTTTCAGAAATCTTCAAACTTCCCCGTTTTCTCATCCTCTATTTCACTTGAAATTCAAAGTAGACTTCCATATATCTATGATTATTACTCTCATGAAGTGTGAGAGTTAATTATGAATTACATATAATGGAAGCAGTCAATATAAAATTTAGTAATTGAAAATCATTTTTGTGAAGTGAATCTAAAGTCCAAACACTTTGAAGGTGTCTGTGTTATGGATGCAGTTTGACAGCTTTCATGACTGTTGATCTACAGTTTACAGAAGTTGCAGCTTTGTACTGAAAAAGAAAAATGCTTCTTCCTTCATTCTTAAAAAGTCCAGGCTACTAGCCTGGATGCCAGCATAGACTGGCATTACTAGGAAATGGTCCAACTGGCTAGGCTTGATATTCTACAACTGAATGCAATATAAATTACTTTAGGAGGTTTAGCCTGCAGATTTGTAGTGCTTTTCTGATCTTCTTGTCTTTCACTTCAATCTTTTTATTACAGAGCCCCCCCCCCCCCCCCCAAAAAAAAAAAAAAAGAAAAATGAAAAAAAGGAAAAAAAGGAAAAAAGTAAATAAATAAATAAGGAAACAAAAGAGCAAAACAACCTCCAGTTAATTGCATACAACTGCTTATCTGGTTGAAGCTTTCCTTCCAATTCTTTTCCCACCTAGCTACTCTACCAGCCAATTAGCTCTTTCCAATAGCAATCCTATGCTGCCTCTTTTTTTTTTTTTTTGGTGGGATTGAACCATTAAGAAATTGAAAGTTTGTAACCACAGAAAACCTGTACTGGCTCTTATTTACACCTAACTCGACCCAAAACTTAAAACCTAATTTCAGCAAATCTCTTGTACTGGGGGTTGGTTTTATTTTCTTGATTTGCAAGTTAATTTTATGAAAGATCAGTTTGATTTTTAGGTATGCCTGTGGGAGTTACGTGTCTAGGACTCTCTGTAAATTGATGTTTTGTGATGATTTTCTGAAAGCACAGAGAAACTTAGAACTTGCTATAATCATGACTAACAATTTTACGAAGCTTTTATTTTTATAAAGCAATTGCGATTTGCAAGGGTAAGTTTTAGTGGACTGAATGTGTATTTTAGTTGTTAGATTAGCATTCAGTGTAAGCACTTTGACAATATGTATGAGTGGTTGTACTGTATAAACCATTTAGTTTATGTGAAAAGATATGCACCACCTTTGTCATCTCAAAGCAGCAGATTTCCAGTTGCTCATCAGTTGGTCCATGTTTCTCATACCTTTAAGCTCCTATCCAGGTGGTAACACTTTGGTACAGAGCACCAGAAATTCTCCTTGGGTCTCGCCATTACTCCACTCCAGTTGATGTATGGTCAGTGGGTTGTATATTTGCTGAGATGGTGAACCAGAGACCTTTGTTTCCTGGTGACTCTGAGATTGATGAACTGTTCAAAATTTTCAGGTGCCAGTGCTCACTTACCAGTACACCCTTCTTTTGTGTACATTATCCTTCTTCCTTATGTTTTTTCCATTTACATGTGTTTTCCTTCCTGAAGACTTTTGGGTACTCCAAATGAAGAAACTTGGCCTGGGGTGACTTCGTTACCTGATTTCAAAACTGCCTTTCCCAAGTGGCCTCCTAAGGTGATTGGGGTTTTCATGTGGGTTTTTGTGAGTAAATTTCTGAAAATATGTAGAGAGATTTAAACAGTGCCTCTCATATGCAGGAACTGGCAACTGTGGTCCCCAATCTTGATCCAGCTGGAGTAGATCTACTTTCGGTAAGTTTGGTTTTTGGGTTATTCATATAAACAAGTTAAACAACACTAGTTGGATGACTTGAATTTAGGCACACACTTGTAGAACATTGAATGAAGACAGAAGCATAAATTTATCGCAACTTTTGATCCAGAATTTCACACCATTTTAAAGGCAATTTTCCGGTCAAAAAATGCTGTTGCCTTCCCTTTTTTGAGGATGTATAATCCCCCAACAGGTTTTTGAAATGTTAATGGTTGTTCACTTAAATATATGCAAATAGAGTCTTCTTTAGTTGCTATCAGGACATTCTGTAAAACCATAAGATGGAGTTTGACAATTGATCATTAAGTACATTAACAATTAGACAAAATAAGGAAGAGTTGTCAACATTTAGCTTCAGATTTGTGGCTCCTATCACTTATATACATCATATAATTGTCCAGAAAATGCTTTGCTTGGATCCCAGTAAAAGAGTCACTGCACGAAATGCTCTTGAGCATGAATATTTCAAGGATATTGGGGTTGTACCTTGACTACCTCCGTATATCTTCCCCAGCATATCATTTCGTCAACCGAAGAGGGGGAAATGTTATTAGATTTGGCAATGTTTTGCAGGTGTGTTTTCTTTCATTGTATTTTCACCCCTAATTTTGGTTTAGATCAAATTGAAGTAGGGTGTTTTATTACTGTAATTTCAAACTCTAGTTTTCCTTGCATCTTTTGCCATATTTGAAGTGAAAACTGAACCATGTATGCAGATCTTGTGGGTGCTTAATTTTTCTGTCTATATGTTGTGTAATAGTAATTCAAATAAATTGGTCTTGTGAAATCCGGTTAAGAAGACAATGGTGTTGCACTATCGTGTTGGATTGAATAGATATTTCATATTTCAATTCCTATATCAACAGTCTTTCCACTAGCCGCTCCACGTTGCTGGCTTGGGAGCTGGGAGAGGGGGATTGGTTGGAAGTGCAGCATTCCTTGACCCCTGGGATTATAACCAGGTACATGAGGCTCCTGCCACTGTGGGGCTTTGGCAATCATAATGTATGCAGCTCTGCCCCTTAACAGATAGGCTGTTTACAAAGAGAGAAAATACTCCCTTGGAAAAGGACTTGATAAGTCAAACGGTTGCCTTTTTGGGCTGTATGAATGTAATTCATTTGGCATGTCTTTGAACTCTGATTGAGAATTAAGTTTACTTGCACAAGGGATTACCAAAAAGAGGAAAATTTTCACTTGCACATGGTGCTACAACTTGATCAAATGCTTGAGCAAACTATGAGAAGGTTTCTCTTTCGTTTGCTGGATACTGGAGAAAATTTGTCTGTTAATGATTTGTGGATTCCTACCTCGCCTAATTTTGTATTTGATCGACAAAGCTGGAAAGATGCAACGTTGAGGTGTTGTCGGCTTTGATCATCAAAGCAATTGATGCTGGAGATTAGCCCTTCTAGGTCTCAATTTTCTTCAGCCAGATCAGAAGGAAATTGTAAAATTTCATCTAGGTTTGATAATGCCTGGTGTTCGTATCATTATGTATTCATAACAAACATAATTCCACTCTGAAACCAGACTATACCGAGTAGCATAAGATCTCCTCTTTCTAATATTGTACCAGATGCAACTTGACAGGAAATTAAGCTAACTTTTCTAAAGTTGCGTGTCTCTTTTAAAAATAGAAAGCAAGTTTCAAGGTAGCTAGTCTATGTTGGGTGCTTATAAATTTCTTGATAGTCTCTGGGAGCAGGGCTCTTGTGCTAACGTTTGTGTCTCCATGTCTTCATGAGAGTTCCTATAAAAGATAAGCTCCTTCTTGTCCTAGTGCATTGAACCAAAAAGGAAGCACTACTTTGGTTCTCATGCAGGCTTGTGAGCTGCACTGCTGGACTGAGCACTTTCCCTACATTCTGTGTTTGGCAAAATCATGGGTTGTAGCCCTTCTTGCTTGAATATTTTATGACCAGTTAATGCATACCCAGGTGGCTTGGGAAGAATTTTGGATGGTTCTTATTACTTATCGGATTGAAAATTTCAATTCTAACCCAGAAAGGGAATAACCAAACAAGTCTAGCCTGCCAAAGAGACCATTCTCTAAATTGGCATTGGCCTAATTAGATGAGCTTGAAGCTGGTTAGACTGGGTGATTACCCTATTCAGATATTCAGATATTCACTATCAAGAGGTACTAGATTCACTTTTAGATAGGTCCTGACAGGAGAAGGAAGGTTGGAATGTCAATAGACGTCTATTATTGTACCGAATTCACTGGACCCGCCATTTGGGGAATGTGGAGAAGGTTGGTTGGAATGCCAATAGACGTCTCACTGTACCCACCATTTTGGGAATGTGGAGAAAGCTGGTTGGAATGCCAATAGATGTCTATTATTGTAATGAATTCACTGGACTCAGCATTTTGGGAAGGTTCAGTGTCAAAGTCATTGAATGAACTATGCAATGTACTTACATCTGAATCATCCACCTTTCTGGTTCAAACCAGAGTAAGATGGATGGGCTGCAAATTAGTTTTAACTCAACCAAAGAAAACTCATGGCATTTCAATCATCATCCATCGTCATACAAAATTAACTAAAACCCATTAATACATACACACAGGGAAGAGGAAAAGAAGAAAAAAGCACCCACACATCCTGAAGATTTTTTTCCTTCTGGGGTCAAGATCCCTATCTAGGATATTTAAAAACATGAAAGCTACAAGGCAGATACGATGAAGGTGGTCTTACTATTGTGGCTCTGATCCACTGGAGGTTCCTTAATCATGCTGTCGATTTCTGTCACAAACCTCTCCATCGCTGGTCCAGGCAAGCAAACTGGCACCACAACTCCATCTTCTCCTTTATGGTTCCTGAAAGGTATATAGAAGCTCGCCACTCCAGGAATTGCCCCTACACCTCCCTTGGCTGCTCCACCGTATACAGGATTTCCCCACCCGAAATCCACTTCTCCGAACCCGGCACGTACCAGATCTGAAACCAGATATGCCCTCACCACTGCGAAATGGGGCCTACCCTTTGTTACCATCAGATCTGCTAAAGATCTCATGTATTCCTCAGTGACTTCGCCTTTCGCTTTCTTCACCAGCTCCAATGCATACCCTAATGGATTCTTACACAGTTTCTCCGATGAAGATATTGCCACCGGAAAAGCAAATGCATTGCCATAGTATCCCGCCGGCAATGGAGGTTGGAATTTGGCACGTGCGTTGACAATACATATCACACGCACATCCTCTTCCGGGTCGGGTTGGATAGCAATTGTACGGCATCGCCAAAGACATGCCGTCAACACCTCAAATGTGGAGCACGACCGGAGATGAGGTGGCACGTGCTTTCTCAGGGCAGCCACCTCAGTGGGCCCGAAGAAGAAAGATCGGTGGGCCATGTCATCAAGAGGGATGAGTGTACCCTTAGTGTCAGGCACGTCATCGTACTCGCGGTGTGCAAATGTTACCTTTGGTGGGTCCCTCACACAAAGGAGTTCCCTGTCCCACACTGGAGGCACGGTCAGTGCCAGGCCACGCGCTATTTCACCCACGGCAGACATGAATTGGACCAAACCGGCTGCATCACTCATGGTGTGGTTCAACCGGAGGGCAAAAATGAAGCCTCCACACATCAGACGGGTCACCTACATCCAAATTGAAATAAAGAATTTTAGGGTCATTAGATTATAACAATAATACATGTAAGAACAATTGTCAGTTTCTTGCTTGTGAACCTTCCTAGTCGGTTCATTATGTTTCTAGATGCACTAACTATGTAACCGATATGCTAGCTATGAAGGTCATTTCCTTGGCAAGTAGGATTGTTTGGTCTAATTCCGTTCCTTGGTTTCTTGAAGCTTGTATTCAAGCTGTCTTGGCTATTTCTCACCATTCTTCTAATTAAAGATCTTTTTACCAAAATAAAAGAAAAAACAATTGTGGAGTCATATTAGCTGATTTAAAATTATCAAAGGATCATAGTGGTAGGTGATTTCAAGACAACTCAGTCCCACTATAGGGATCTACCATATCACCCTGTGGTGAAGATGTCAATCTAGGGGTACAAGTTTGGCTCTAATGGTCTAAACCTATCTCGACCCATAAGTTTAGGCTTATAATTGTAAGCAGGTCGGATTGAATGCTTGATAAGGATTGGCTTGATCTAGCAATAAGAAAAGAATCAAGCTCGTATTATCACTGGGAATCAACATCAAAAAATTTTAGAAAAGCAACCAAACCTGACTCTATTATAGTTCTTCTCAACCCTAAAGAAATTTTCTTTGTTGGGTAGAATTCTCAACCCTAAGAATAGGCATTTGGTATATCAAATCAAATGCCACACTATTAAAGGTATTGATGTTACCCCTCATGGGATGTTGGACATGAGAAAACAAAATATAGAGGACAAGAGGTAATTGGAAGTTAGGAGCCAAGGATTTAAGGCTCTGTTCCTAGTTTCCCATTTTTTGTGCTTCTTTCAATTAATAATAGAGGGGGTTGGGGGTTGGGAGTTGGGGGGAGAGAATTTGATTTGTGTTTGATCCAATTAATATCTTAAAACTCAGAATTTTTACATATTCCTTATATGTAGCATGATTAGAATCATGTAAATTTTATGGTTGTTGAGAGTTTAGGAAACTTCTTTTTTTCTCCAAAAATGTATTGGATAAATTACATACTAAAAATAAATAAAATAAAAATAAAAGATAACATTAAAAGGAGGAGAAGAATGTTATCCAATCTTGTGCTTCTGCATGAACATAGGGTAATTTATATGACATGAGTGTCAATTACTGATTTTCAATTTCTTCTTTAATTTCATATTAAAAACTGAGAGATCAAAACGGATCCTTATATATAGAAGCAGTGCATGATTATACACTTTACTCATATCTAAGACAAATATAGTTTTTAAGTATTTTTTTAAGTATTTTTTTAATGTAATTTCTCATGATTTCTTACTATATATTTCAATTTTTCTACCAAAAAAAAAAAAACATAAAAAAATAATGAAATAGACTCTGGAGTCTTCAAAAGAAAAAAAAAAAAAAAAAAATCTTCAACCATAAGTCAGTAAGACCAATGAAATTGCATTAGAATAACTAGGAAACCCTCCAATAAACAATTAATTATAAATTTTTTTTTGGTTAACCTAATTTATTAGAATATTAAAACCCTTATAAATTTTGACCAAAAAAAATACCGTTAACAGTAATAAATTACCTGAATCAGTAAGAGAGGGCAATCAAGAACACCACCCGATCCAGGAACATCATAAAGGAGCTCCTCCAAGCAAGGAAATGGTGGTTGAAGTGCTTCACCAAACTGTTCAAGTCTTACATCGGCGTCGGCCTCTATGAAGACGACACCCTCGCCGGTGCATTCCACCACCAGCTTCCTTCCTGGCCTTTCCCTGAGCCTACCAGCAAATGGGTAGTAAGATACCAAAGCTTCTGCTATTGCCTTCCTGATAACCTTCACTGGATCTTGTCCTCTCATGGAAGGCTCATTCTTGTAAAACTGTATCACCGGAATTTGGAAACGTAAACCTTCTTGGTCATCAATGTCTGAGAGATTCTTAAACTCATGTGGTGTGAGCCTTGCCGGTGCAACCAGCTCCGGCTCACGCCGTCGAACAGTGAACTTCAAGGAAGCTAAAGATGAAGAAGAGGAAGCCATGGTACTGAAAAATGGGTCTTTGTTGCCGGAGATTGAAAAGAGAGTTGAAAGAAATGCTGATGCTGCTGCTGTTGCTGCTGTGAATTTCTATTGTGGTGAGGTTAGGCATTTATAGTGGATGGGGAAGTGAGAATGCGAAACCACTGGGGGGACCTGGTGGGACCGGTGAGTTAGAATCGGTATACGCGTGTCATGGAAATGTGGAATAATGAGAAACCCAGAAATTACAACGCGAGCTTCTTGGGTGTTACAAGGTGACTCCAAAGCGTTTTTTAATAGTCTTATCTTCATAATTGACTTCATGACTTAGCCATTTTTCATTGTTATAAATTTCTTCATTCTTATAGGATATTGTCTCAAGTGTGAACTTTCAGACTTGACTAGGTGTGGAAGCTGAAGAGGATTTCTTTTAGCTGAGATGAGACAAGGCTCCGGTAGCTCATGGCACTAGTTTAATTGGTTAATTTTCTCATAGATTGGGTTGAGGGAGAAAATGGTTCATAACCGAACCGAATCAAACCGAACCGAACCAAACCAACTCATGTTGGTTTTAGGTTTATGTCGATCAGATCATTCCCGTATGTGTCATATCAAAATAGTGAAAGGGGGTGTCAATTTGCAATCTGAACCGTTAAAATCGAACCGTATCAGTCCCGTTATAACCCAAACCTAATCTTGATGGGTCGTGTTTGGGTTGGTTTAGACCAGCCTATATGCTACCCTGTTAGTTTTCCTATAGTATATTTTTAGCAAGGTTTTAGAGGACTAGTTCTATTAAGCCCGTTAATTTTTTTTTTTTTTGAGAGATATTATTTTTCTAATAAGATATAGTTTTGAGATGCAGTTTTTTACTTAATTGCATTCACATTCATGAAACATTCATAGGTTCAATTTTGAGCTTCACTAGTCTAATATATTTCGAGTTAATTTACACCCAATGCCATAAAAGTACATTTTTTTTCTTCTTTCTTCAAATGCTATTTATTTTCTCTTCAAAATCTATTGTTAATAGTGAATAACAATCATGCAAAATGGGCTATAATAGTCTTTAAACCGCCACAACTCGAATACAAACTGATACCCAACTCACCCAAACTACACCAAACCGACATTGTTATTTTGCAAATGGACTATGTTTGGGCTTGGTGTTTTTCAGTTCGAGAACGTTAAGTCCAAATTGAAACTGCCCCAAACTGGACCTTTTCACCTTTAACACCATTGGGGGTGAAAAGGTCATGAGTTCAACTCTCCTTTTTTTTTTTTTGGGTAGCAAACAGACAGGATTAAATAACCTGCCAATAGGATCTCCTCCATTTTTTGGGGTAGATCTAAAAAGACTTGCAAAGATTCCTCTAAAGATGTGGGTCTCTTCATAAGTTAATCAACAGAGCATAATTGGACTCCCAACATACATGTTGAAATTTGATTCCTCCAGTGTTTCTCAATTTGTCCTTATCGCATACACCATTCTCGCTATTCTCCTTTGTATTTTTGCATTTGGCTTCAGCATGTTAATATCTTTGAGAGAGTTGAATTTCACAAATACATGAAATCCCTTTAACTTCCAAACTTGATTCCTTTAGGGCCTGTTTGGTTATATGAATCCAGAGATTTGAAATCTCTGGATTCATGAATCTGAGAATTATACCCGTTTGGTTGTAAAAATCTCTAAATTCATAAAATCTAGAGATTCACCTTTTTACACTAAAAACGTGAATCTGTAGATTTATGGGTAAATGGTGAAATCCAGAGATTTCAAAAAAGCTATACATTTGCACATTCACAAAAATCACGTCGGTCAAATAGTTTTTTAGGATGAATCCATAGATTTCATTCCACAACCAAACATCTAATTTTATAAATTATAACTCCATAGATTTGAAATTTATAGATTTGAAATCTCTAGATATTCGAAATCTCCAGACTCATGTAACCAAACAGGCCCTTAGAGATTGTTTGTAGCTCAACTTCCAAAATGTTTGTTTCCGTCGCTCTCTTTACAAATCCTCCCAAAAATTTGCCGTCTACAGTTCAAATTACACCTCCTATCTAACTATATTCGCCTTTCCACAAATCCAATGGGACCCACAGGAAGGAAAAAAAAATCCCATCACCCAATTTCTGGGTCTCTGTATTTATGGTGGTAAAGCCTCTGTGCTCCGTCTGACGGGTAGTTGATTCAGACTCTCATAAATCTAGGAGATGAATTACGGGCGGGTGCGGCGGTGCCACTTACTATTTAAAGTGACTAACGTGTCCTGAAACTGCGAAAACGTCATTTAATCAAAGAGAGAGAAAGAAAGAAACCCAGAAACGTGAAACGCGAAATGAAGGACAGGTGGGGGACCAAATAATAAATGAATGAGTGGTGAGAACCATCAGTTGGATATCAATCATTTTGAGTTTCCCACTATTAAATTCATCATATAGGTTCTGAAATTAAGTTTCTTTCCCTTCTCCGTTTTGGTTGGTGTGCCATCATTATTTGGGTTTTTTCTCGGATCATCCAGCAAAATTGTAAATTTCTTTCTTTCTTTTAGAAATTAGAACAGTAATATCAAAGGTTAATCTTGTGAGTGTGGAGAGAGGACTGTCTTTCTCTCAGATTATGTGGTGAAGAAATATTAAAAAAAACACATTTGTATAGAAGATTTCAAATCTAGCCAAAATTAAGGTGAATTAGGTTCTCCTAGATCACTACAAGAAAAAGGGTTTTGGGCTATGATTTTTTGTAATCGTTGTCATATATCTATTTCTCGCCAAATATTTTGTTCCTTGACGGCTCTCGGAAAACTGTCATAAGAAATGAGTATACGGTGACACAAATTAAAATGTCGTTGAAAATTAATGATACTTCTTGGGATACTTATATTGGTTTTGGAGAATCGTCTGCATAGTTTTAAGTATCAGTATCATATCTCTCTCTATCGAACTATATATCATATGTTACTTACGCACTTTAGTAGTATCAATATTAAGCAAATATCATATCAATTGCAAAGCCTAGCTTTGGCATAATGTGTTGAGGATATGGATGTACAATCACAAACGAAGAAGACCACAAACAAAACACATAAGAGGAATTTAACATAGTTCGGCAAAACTCAGCCTATGTTCACCACAGAGAAAAGAGATTCCATTATTTCCAGGAAACCTCACACTATTCTCACACCTCACAAAGTGTTACCCTTTTACTTGCCCCCAATCTCTATTTTCGGGATGAATTCTTCAATCTCCCCTACAGGAATTGATACATCTAAGTTATCCCACATTGATTTTATATAGAAAAATTCTAAAACCCTAATCCTAATATAGCTACAATTTTAACACAGTACCAGTAATTGATTTAAACAATGTCTTAGTTACAAATACAACCAAATTATAACTATATAGACTCACAAAATACAAGTCACCCAAACCCTAACATAATGAAATATTGAATATTCCACCAACCCTAGCATTCGAAATTGGTTTTGTTACAAATTTTGATGAAAATTGGCATTCTTTCTCATTAATTAAATCTGGCACTAAAGACTTACATGACGACGAGATTTGTCACCTCAAAATCTAAGACTTCTCATTTATAGTGTTGATTGACAGATGTGTATTTGTTGAAGAAGACGAGAGGGTGAGTTTATACTATTCACACTTCTTTTCAAATCAACTCATCCAAAAGGTTCATTGAACCAGACCCTTAACCCATTTTAACCCAACCAATGCTATAAATACAAACAGATAACAATCCAACATTTTGTCTGATATGGAAAGGTATGTTGATTCAACATTTTAATGATCTCATCTTTTATAATTCTGGCCAGTCATTTTAAAAGTATCTGTCAACTACCATTTTTTTGGAAGATATATATATAGCAAGCCATGGCTTCATTTGTGACTGCTTAAAAGAAGAAGAAGAAGAAGAAGCTCACCAAAAAGAAATTTGCTGGTCTCTTTCAGTTTAAAAGTAGCCCCACTCTCATGGATTTTAGAATTTTCATATTCTTCCTTCCTCATCCTTTCATGGATTTTTCGAAGCAGCATCTATAAGATGGTTCAGATATTAGTCGAGTATGAAAACTTCAATTCCATTCAAAATTCAAAATTCTTGATTCAGAATTCTTAGATGAGGTCAGTCAATTTCGAAGAAAAAGAATATGAAAATTGAAAACCTCTTTACTCAAAGTGATTTGTGGAGTGATTTCCTTCATTCTTTCCATGAAATTTACTTGAAAGACCAGCTGATACACTACATGAGGTTGAGCTGAACTACAAGAATTTTTTTTATTTTTAATTTTAATTTTTAATTATTTATGTAAAATATCAATATTTGCCCTCCTCACAGTGAAAACAGTTTTAAAATAATAATAAAAGATATACATGTCATTCTTATTTATAATTAAAATTTTTAAGGAAGAAACAATTAACTCCCAAATAGAAATTAATTCATGATCCATAAATTTCTTCTTCTTTATTTATTCTCTCAGCTTCTCTCAACTTTCCTCACACAAGACTAAACGGAAGACTTAGATTTAGAAAATGTAAACTTTTCTCCTAAATCTTCTCCAAAAAGACCACAATCAAGTATTCTTATTTCTCTCTCCTCTTTTATAGTTTATTTTCTCCCTTTCTCTCTCTATTTTTGTCTTTGGCTCATTCTCCTTTTTCTTTTAATATGTTGAATACGTATGAATATGAGTATGAAATTTCTTATTGTCTTTCCTATTAATTACTTATTTTTATTTATAGTTGATGTGAGAGAGCTTGCATTTTGAACACAAAATCAAATTCAAATTTTAAATTTAAACCCAACGAAATACAAACTCTATCTTAGAATTCAAAACACAACAAAATAGGAGAGTTTGTATTATTTCTAGAGTTCTAGACTCTTAACACCTTTAACATTGGGTTTTTAATAAATGTTTGTCCCCCTCTCCAGTGTTGAATCCTGGGTCCACCCCTGTGAGTTTCCAACCATAAAAAGATATTAATTTTAGAAGGTTTTTATATTGGGGTGACAGATTCAGAGATTCAGAAGCAGAAATTTTATTCCTACCATCGGTAAGTTTAACGAGAGCATTTACAACACGGCTCGAACCTCATAACTTATGAACAAATCAACCTTGTTCAATATTTATGATTGTAACATTAAATGAGGTGTACGTGAAAACGAAATTTCAACCTTCATAGGACATAGTTTTATGTTTGAAAGGTATTCGTAGATACTATTAAAGGCAAACCCTAGTACTGTTTCTAAATTAATGATTGTGCTAATTAAATTTAGGGTAATTTCATCTGGACCCCTTGAGGTTTGGTTCAGGTCACTTTTAGTCCGAAAAAAGTTATCCTTTGCATATGGCTCCCCTGAGGTTCTTAGAAATGACTGTTTAAGGACAAATCATAATTTAATAACCAAAATACCCTTATGGTGCAATGGTCAAGATTGTACCATTTATGTCATTTTGATCTGACGGTTTATATTAAAAAGACAAATTATAATTACAATTTTAATATTTTTATTTTATATTCAAGGATCTTAAGAATTCAAATTTACAAACTTATACCTAGATTGAAATTCAATGAAATCTCATTCCCCATTTCAGACGGGAATAAAAACTACTAATTCCAAACCCTGCTCCTAGAAAAGTAATGGGAGCTAATTACGTACTAATCTATTTCTATCTCTTCTTCCTGCTTACGTTCTTGGTTTTGGATCTTCTAAAGTTTTCCTTGTTTCGCTGTATTTGATTTGTCCATTTTTCCGTAGTTTCCCTTTTCAAGATTAGTAGAAGATAAAGGAAAACCCCAGCTGTGAATAAATATTTAGCATATTTTCTAATCTTCCATCCACAAGAAAAGACATTTTCATCGAAAACAATGGGAGAGGTGCGCTCTCACACTTGCCTGCGCGCATTGTTGATGATGTCACCACAAGGGGTGAACCTGGGGCTGGTGAAGCCAGGGCTACTGTATAAACGGGAGAGTAAGTACAGCGTTGCAAGTGAAGATCTGAGTAGATCAAGGGTGGATATTGAGGAGCCATTGGTGATTAATCCGGCTGCGAATTACTGGAAAAAAACTGGGAAGGGCTTTGCCGTCGATATTGAACAGACTGCCTGCACGTGGGCTCTCACGCTCTCTTCTCTATTGATTTGGTCCCCTCATCTCTGAATCTGAATCTCTCTCTCTCTGAGACAAGGGAGACATTGTCGTAGACGACGGAGACTAGGATTGGGGTTTCTTTTTGGTTCATGTTTTCTCTCATCTGGTTTGATTTGAGGGAGAAAAAGAGATCTTGATTCACTCCGTTAAGCAAGAACACGGCATACACAAAGAAGATGAGAGAGAGAGCAAAAAAACAAGGGTTTTCTTCGTTGGTTACAGAACCACCGTGTGTGCGCTTTCACGCTCTCTTGTCTATTGATTTGGGCCCCTCATCTCTAAATCTCTCTCTCCGAGACTAGGGAGACACCGTCATAGACGACGGAGACTAGGGTTGAGGTTTCTTTTTGGTACAATGGGAGAAACCCCAGAATATCTCTCTCAATGCTTCCTTCAAACCCTATCTCACAATCCTAGGCCTCGCCTCTAGGCTGAAGTGGCCATTTCTGACATGGCGGACAAGGCCAACTACGGTCTCACTGTTCACCGCCTTGTTGCGGTACCCTCGGTGGATGAACATATTCATTAGGTCATCATTGTTAGCTTCAAAACCATGTATGTGCGCGGCGGGCTCCGGCACCTGCATCGGACACCAAACTCTCTCCCAATTCTTGAACTATCCCAATCTTTGACCAGGAGAAGGAGCAGATCAAAGCCCTAATTGGCCCTCTCATGCTTTCTGTAATGGGAATGGGATTGCATTGAGTTTTAATCAAGGGTAAAGTTTGTAAATTTGAATTCTTAAGACCCTTGAATATAAAGTAAAAAGATTAAAATTGCAATTATCATTTTTCTTTTTAACATAAATTGTTAGATTGAAATGACATACACCGTACAATCTTGACCATTGCACCATAAGGGTATTTTGGTCATTAAAGTTATGATTTGTCCTTAATTAGTCTCTTTTTTGGTCAACCTTAATTAGTCATTGCTAGAAACTTCAAGGGAGCCATATGCAAAGGGAAAGTTTTTTTGGACTAAAAGTGACCTAGACCAAACCCTAGGAGGTCTAAATGAAAATTACCCTTAAATTTATCAAGTAATTAATGTTCAACTAATCCTTATTTGTTAACAATTGAAAGTCATCACCTTAAAATATTGTGATCGTCCTTGACCATACTTTCTAGAATGTTAATTCATTCAAATATTATTAATGAGAAACCACCACATGCATTTCTTCATCCTTTCGTGGTCATGAGGGACGAACGCAACTGCCCCATGAACAAGACTCTGAACTTAATTGACTTATGTAGCCCATGTATTTATTAATGAAAAATCTTGTTTCCGTGGTCCTAACGATGGGGTCAAATTTATAAGACTTCACACTTCTTTAGGGCTGTTTGGTTACATAAGTCTCAAAATTTTAAATATCTAAATATTTCAAATTTATGTAGTCATAATTCATAAAATTAACTGTCTAGTTGTGGAATGAAATAACTAGATTCATCCTGAAAAACTGTTTGGTTGACTTGATTTTTGTGAATGCGCAAAATGTTTAGCGCTTTTATAGTAGGGGTGAAATCTCTACAGATTTACATTTTGAGTGTAAAAAGAAGAATTTGAATCTCTGACTAACGGGGGTTGGTCCAAGTGGTAAGCAACTTGGTCCGCTTAAGCAACGTTCCAGTATCGAAACCTTGTGAATGCAAAAAATCCCAGCTGGGAGACTCTACTTACCACAGTCAAGTGTGTGACCTGGGTCGAACACCGGATTTAGTCAAGGCAAAGCCTTGGAAACCGGGGTTGGCAACCAAAAAAAGAAAAAAGATGAATCTATGGATTTCATGAATCACAATCAAATGGGTACAAATCTCGCATTCATGAATCCAAAGATTTGTAACCAAGCAGACCCTTATAGAATTGTCGACCTCCGCCAACACGATTACCCCTTGGGATGATGGAGAACATTATACTAGGCTCAGTAAACAGTAAATGGGTCCTACATTTGAAATTTAACCATTAAGTTTGGTACCTAAGGAATGTGTTGTCTTTTTAAAAAGGAAGCTTTTGTTCCTTCATTGCTCAAATCAAGAAGTTATGGTTCAAATCTGATAAGCTCCATTATTGTTTCTTGGTTTCTTGCATATGATATGGGGGCAGAAGTCTATCTTGGCAGTAGGGGTACCCAAAACCAAACAAATAAAACTGAGCAGCTCCAACCCTATTCAACCTGATCCAAGATGATCTGAAACTTCATTGGATTAGTTTCAGTGTTCGTTTTTATTTGTATATTCGATTAGGTTTGGGCTAAACCAATTGACAATTGATCAATTCGACCAATGAGACCCATTTTGAGCCAACCCAATTAATTCATTAGCAAAAATTGGCCCAATAAAAACTGAATATCTTATAGGAGAATGGAATGTCTATTGTATTATTAGCATATGATGTTGCAACACTACAATATATAGGACTTAAATACAAGAGTCTAGAAGATACTCGTGGCTAGGCTGATTTTATCTCAAAATTCCCCCTTAAATGAGGTCGAGACACTAGGTCAAGTTTGCTACACCAGCCCTCAATTTCCCTACGAGGAAGAGGTTTGGTAAACATATCAGTCAATCGACGTTTACAAGACACAAATCGAGTAACCAAATGATCAAGTGTTACTTTTGTTTGGTTTGACCTATCTTGGGTCCAGACACATGAGGAGACATTTATTGGGTGAAGACCCCACTTTCTTGTAAAATAATAATAAAAAAAAATACTCATGTGAAGAAGCCAATGTAGAATTGGTTGAGTGATAAAATCCATACTTCTCAATGGAGAGGTCATGGGGTTTAATTCTTGCGAACGACAAAACTCCCTCGATGTAATTAAGGTGCGCGAATGAACCTCAGACGACGCCAAAATAAAAAATAAAAAATCGTTTAGGTTGGGCAAAAATAATGTACAAAAAATTAAAAGATGTTTGTTGAGTAATTTTCTAGGAGAGAAAAAAGTGACATTTCAACTTTTGCTTTTTAAAGAGAGAATATTGAGTAGAAGTCATTGTTTGAAGAAACGTTTTTAGTTTTTTTGAGAAGAAAGTAGAGCAGAAAAATATTGGGAAATTACGTGATTAGTCACTTTTAGGTTTCCCTTTACAAAAAATAACCACTCAATGTTTCACTTAACAAAATTAGCTAAAACTGAGTTTGGGTTTACAAAACTAGTCAAAATAATGATTTTTGGACGAGATGGATGAAAAATCACTATTTTGGTTAGTTTTGTAAACCCAAACTCAGTTTTAGCTAACTTTGTAAAATGAAACATTGAGTAGTTACTTTTGTAAATGAAAATTTAAAACTAGCTAATCAAGTAATTTTTCCAAAAATATTTCAACAAGCACTCTCTTCTTTGTTGTTTATTTTGGAGGTTCTCTTTCATGTTATCTCTCATGTTCTTGTTGTCTTCAGCTTGAAGGTAATATCTAAGCTTTTTGGTATTGAACTTTTAAGATGTGAGATATGACCATTTTGGTTATATTCTTGTTGGTTTTTTCAAGAATTTTGTTCTCTTTTTGATAGTTGTGTTATCCTCAAGATTTGGCAGAAAGTTTGAGAAGAAATGTTGCTTGTAAACTCATTATTTACAATATAGTGGAAGATTTGTCTGGGCTAGGCTCCGTGATTTTTACCTTCGTTTTGAAGGGTTTTCCACATTAAAAATTCTGGTGTTCATGTAGTTGTATGCTTGATTGCTTATCTTTGTTTTATTTGTTTCCATATTGCAAATTGTCTTTGATTCACACATAGACGAGAAATATTTGTTTTCCAACAACTTTCTCCCAAACAAAATGGTAGTCAAGCTTGATATGTTTGGTGTGCACATGAAATTTAGGGTTGATGATCATATGTGATGCACTATAATTATTGCAAAGGAGATTGGTAGGGCTAGGCTAAGGAACTCGGATGTCTCGAAGAAGGAAACTTATCTAATTGAGATAGTCTGTGGTAGATGCCAATACTAGAACTAGATCGAGATGGTGGGCTGCTTCTTATCACTCCAACAAATGCAATTAGTACCCAAAAATATATAAAACTCGTATACAAAGACGAGTAATAGGACATATGGCTCAATAAGCATTGAGGACCTATATAACTAAAAAGAATCATGTTGATGAATACGTAAACCATAGTGAAGAGTCCCGTAGACATAATGAAGAATACATTCAACAAGCACAAAACTGTTGGTGTATACATACTTTGACAAACTAAATTAACTGCAAAAGACAAGTCTAGACGAGTCATAGTAAGATACTGTAATCCACCAACAAGGCTACAAAACAGTTGAACATCAAGAAATAGCTCAAAAACAGAAGCCATAAAAGTATAAGAGCATGGATTTTTTTTTTTGGGGGGGGGGTGTATAAGAGCATGGAATTTGTACATTGCATTCAATAGCATATAATGTTACAAAATTATGATATACTTAGGATTGAAATACAAGTCATATGAGGCTAGAAGCTTTTATATTGATCATATGACTCTACGTGAGAGGAGAGCTTACAATAACCATTTCCAAAGTCCTGAAAGAGAAGAGAGGATCAGAAGTATACAAGGAACACAAATCTATAAAGCATCGTGGTGTATGCAAATATGATAACATGCTTAAGAGTACAAGTAGCCGGACGGGACATTCTTTGCACAATTGTTCAATAGTAAACTCAAGGAGACTGGGATATCGCAAAGTTTAATGCCCTCAAACAACAGCTTCAAGATCAACCAGATTTTGGATGAGAATGTAGCAAGAGCTAGTTCGTGGGTAAGGTTCTCACAGTTATCTTGAGCAACCTCTGCAGCACGCTATTACAAACACCCAACTTATGGGCGTCTTCAGGGCAACAATGGACATTGGTGGTGATGGTTGTGATGATGGTGATGAATAGGAAGAGGAGACCAAAGTGAAGAAAGGACGGTTTATGTTTTGGGTTTAAATTCCTTCGAAACATCTTTTGGAATAAGCAATTCTATATATTGGAGACGGAAATTGTTGGGTTATGAAAAAACCCACCGAATAGAACAATCAGCAAATAAGAGAAAAGAAGAACACAAGAATTTACGTGGAAAACCCTTAAAGGGAAAAAACCACGGGCAAGAGAGAAAACTCCACTATAGATAAAGAATTATACAAGAAGGAAGATTTTGAAATGAATTACATATGGAGGGGGAGGCATCCTTTTATAGCCTCTCCCCATCCTACCTTCCATCTCCCCATCCTACATTCTCCCACATCTACTTGAACTGGGACTAAAATTCTTAACAAACTCCCACTTCTTTTTTATGTGGGATAATTACTCCCACTTATACTAGATGTGGGACTAAGACTATACAACTGGTACTTGTTCCTCATTTTCTGATTCTACTCCAGAAGAATTTTCTGGGTTGGACTTCTCTCCTCCTGAACTGTTGTACTCTCCGAAATTTTTGTTGAAATGCTACTCACATCTTCCTTTTGCAGCTTATCTTCTGCAAAAATAATATCCCTGCTGATGACGACCTTGTGGGCAGTGGGATCCCACAGTCGATACCCCTTGATTCCATCAACATATCCCAAGAATCTGCACTTTCTGGATTTTGGATCCAATTTCGAAATTTCTTGGGAATGATACATCATGTACACAGGACTCCCAAATGTGTGCAGGCATGAATAATCAACTGGCTTGCCAGTCCACATCTCCATCGGTGTCTTCAGATCAATCAATCTTGTTGGTGATCAATTAATCACATAGCAGGCAATGTTGGCTCTCGTTCTTTCGAGTATAGTTCTATTCAAGCTCTACTACTTCATTCTGTTGAGGAGTGTAAGCCACCGTGAATTGTCTCTTGATGCCTTCTTGATTCCAAAACTCAGCGAAGTCATCCCCTATATATATTCTCCGCCATTGTCCGTCCTGAGGCACTTGATTTTCTTCTCAGTTTCTCGTTCAATTTGCGCTTTAAATGTTTTAAAAAATGAAAACACATCTGATTTCTTCTTGATAGGAAACACCCAACATCTTCTGGAATAATCATCAATAAAAGATACAAAGTACTTTGCTCCTCCCAGAGATGTAACAGATGCTTGCCAAACATCTGATGCATTGAACTTCAATCTATGCTGCTTACTTGTAACACAGTGCTCACAAAAGGGTAATGAAACCTTTGGGAGGCCTGGGAGTAATTTCCTTTCAACAAGAACCATCAACCCTTGCTCTGACATGTGGCCCAATTTTTTATGCCACACTTTTGTCATCTCTTCCGCAGTACCGATTGATGCAACTGATGCTTCTGCCTCCAGACATGTTTCTCCCATTAATTTGTACAAATATGCAGCGCCCCTTTCAGCCTGCATTACAACTAGCGCTCCTTTGACGATCCTCATCATTCCATTTTGGATGTGTGTCTTGCACCCAATTTCATCTAATTGTCCTAAAGACAATAGATTCTTTTTTAAGCCCTTCACATGCCGCACATTTTGAATAGTGCGTACCATACCATCGTACATCTTCAACTTGATGGTGCCAACTCCAGCAATCTCCAAGGCATGATCATTTCCCATGTACACAGACCCTGTAGAGATAGGTTCATAAGCGTGAAACCAATCTCTGCGAAAGGTCATGCGTCATGTTGCTACCGAATCTAAGATCCAAGCATTAGTGAGCTCCAATCTATCCTTGGATACCGTTCTGCTTCGCTGTAAATAATATCTCTTTTAGCAACGCACCCTTGAGATGTTTCTGCATTATTTACACCCTTTTTTAATCGAAACTCATTTTTTAAGTGTCTCCTTCTGCCACAATTATAGCACTTGAAATTCTTCTTACCCCTTGATTTTGACTTCCCTTAATTGTGACTCCCACTGTAATCACCTTCCATTTACCTTCCTCGAGTCATAGACAGAGCTTCTACTTGTTGTGAGCTTGCATGTCTATCTTCCTTGCCTTTTCGTCTACTTTCTTCTTCAAGAATTGTAGTAGCGACATCATCAAATACCAGATAATCAGAGAGGATATTACTGGTTAAATTGATGATGACTGGGTCATATGAATCTGGAAGATTTTGGAGTAGAATTTCAGCACGTTCCTATGGTGAAACATTATGTCCCAACGTTGAAAGTTGAGAACATAATGAAATCAGAGTATGTAAGTGCTCTGTAGCTGATGTAGATTTTGCCATCCGTAAGGTATACAACTTTCTCTTCAAGAAGATTTTGTTGTGAAGTGATTTGGTGCTCTGTAACTGATGTAGATTCTTCCATCCGTAAGGTATACAACTTTCTCTTCAAAAAGATTTTGTTGTGAAGTGATTTGGCTTCATACAATTTGATGAGGTGATCCCAAATCTCCTTAGCAGTTTTCTTCTCTTCTATGCCTGCTAAAATATCATCAGATAATGCCAGATGCAAATTGGAAATGGCCATTGCATCTATTCTGTTCCACTTTTTGTTATCTGTAATCTCCGCCGGCCGAACACTGATGGCTTCCAGGCAGTTATCTTTTATCAATAATGCCTTCATCTTCATTTTCCATAATGAGAATTTCGTGCTGTCAAACTTGCCGATGTCGATCTTTGCTTCCATTGCTTCTATCACGAACTGTTTTTGACTACATAATACTCTCACTATTTCATGTGAAAAGTATCTCCTCAGGTTACCTCCAACTGGTATATTGTTGAACCAAAGTACACTAGGAAAATTTCCAGGAAAGACTGGAGGGACACAACTGGTCCGCTTAAATACCAGACTCCTTAGACAAAATTTTTCTAGACATGCACTTAATCACCCAATATGCCTTTCTAGAATACAAAAAAAGAAAACAAATACGCGAATAACGACTTCAAAAAATTTATGCAACTCCTCCGTAGGATGAAAACAAAACCTTGCTCTGATACCACTGTTGGGTTATGAAAAAACCCACCGAATAGAATAATCAGCAAATAAGAGAAAAGAAGAACACACGAATTTAAGTGGAAAACCCTTAAAGGGAAAAAACCACGGGCAAGAGAGAAAACTCCACTATAGATAAAGAAATATACAAGAAGGAAGATTTTGGGATGAATTACATGTGGAGGGGGAGACATCCTTTTATAGCCTCTCCCCATCCTACCTTCTCCCACATCTACTCGAATTGGGACTAAAATTCTTAACAAACTCCCACTTCTTTTTTATGTGGGATAACAACTCTCACTTATACTAGATGTGGGACTAAGACTATACAACAGAAGTACTATATAATATATAGCGGAGCTTCATCCCTGGCCTCAAAGGATTCAAATTTTAACCTTCTTACTTTGATGGGTTGGTTGTTTATTATCTCAGCCACCTATCAGGTTCTTTCCAAACATCTTTATTTTTAAAAAAATTACATTGGCACCCCCAAAATGGAGGCTTTAAAGCATTGACACACCTCACTTTATGTTTAAAAAGCACAAAGACCCCAAAATTGGATTTTCATTGGATATATTTGTCCAATTTGTCACTGAAAACCTTTCAGACACTATTTATTATAGGGGTATTTTTTAAAATAAACAGTGAGTTCACTGTTTTTAGTGATAAATTTGACAAATATATCAAATAAAAATCAAATTTTGGGGTCTATGTGCTTTTTAAACATAAAGTGGGGGTGTCAGTACTTTAAGGTCTCCATTTTGGGGTGCCAGTGCAATTTGCACTTTTTTCTTTGTAATAATTCCTCCCCGCATTAAAATGAAAGAAACTGAGTCTAAAATTAATCCAAACTGGGGGATTGACACATTATATAATATGTTTCTTTCACAAATCTAAGAAGATCTTTTTTTTTTTTTTTGGTAAAACAAATCTAAGAAGATGAATTGATAGGTTGATGCTTCAATGTTTACAGAGAGAGAGAGAGAGAGCAATTTTTTTCTTTTTTTTTTTTCTTCAGGGAATTGGTAACTTTATATTAGGGGGTGGAGATTGTTATATATACCACAAGGAGAGTTAAATCGGGACCTCTTCACTAAGAGTATTGGTCATTACTGGCTGAGCAATACTCAGATGGCAAGAGAGAGCGGATTTAATAGTCTTAAAAGTAAAACGTCTTTTGATAAAAAAATGTAAACAATAAAATGTAAAATGCAAAATGAAGGATAAGTTGTGTGAGGGTAAGAGAATGGAGGACAGCCTACCCTGATGGAGAGGATCTAAACACAATAAACACCTATAAAAAATGACTCTCCTCGTATGTGTCTAGTGCAAGGCTGATTCAACAAGTTCCTAATGTTGCAATCTTGTTCAAGCGAGAGTGTCTCCTTTGTTTTTACTTAGTTGCAAGGAAATTGAAGAGGAATCAAATTTTCCAACCAAATTTAAAAAACATAAAAAACAAAAAAAAATATTTATCTGAGAACGTTCAGGCTGATTTTTGGACCCTAAGCTGGTCCATGGGCTGAAAACCCAGCCCAGTCCAGAAAATTTTCGAATATAACTATCAGATATTTTAAGAATATCTTAGATATAATTTTCTTTTTCCCTTTCGGTTTTATACAAAATTTAAGTTTCACTCAAAATGATTTTATACTCTTGAAAAAAGAATCATTACAACTTGTACAAAGAAAATCATTACATAGTCAATGTTGGGTTGGTAGTAGAGTGATAAGATCCATACTTCTCAGTTGAGAGGTCATGGGTTCGACCCTTGCGAACGACAAGCATTCCCCTGAGGATGTAATCAAGGTGGGCGCACAAGATGGCCCGAACGAACCTCAAAATAAAAAATAATAATAATAATAATAAAAAAACCCATTACATAGCAAATCTACCCTTAGTCATGCTTTCATCATGTTCTAGGTTTGAGTTTTTCCTAATTCTGGCTCGGGAAATCAAGTCTCTTATGGTCGGCATCGTGGGAAAGGTCGTGGAACTCGACCTACTTATCATTGTGATCATTGTAATCATGATGGTCATTCTAAAGAACTATCCTGACAGTTGCACCCTCACTTACGTTCTTCAAAGGATTCGACTACCACTAAAACATTAGATCCAAAAATTGTTGCTCAAGCAGGCTCTTCAGATTTTTAGGGTTCTCTTGAACAGATTGCAACTCAACTACAACAGCTCCTTCAGTCAAATAGTTCTATTCGCTCAACAGCTGAATCAAGCAATGTTGCTCACACTACTGGTACTCACCTTGCACTTTCAACTTCATCTCAAAATTACTTTATAGTGGATTCAGGTGCAACTAAAAATATGTGTTATTCTTCATTTTGTTTATCTGATTTGAATACTGATAAAGTGGATTCTTTCCCTCCTATTACGGTTGCTAATGGCACCACTATTCCTATTCAAGGACATGGGAAGTTGAATTTATTTTCAACCAAAGCAGATGCATTATTTGTGCCATCTTTGTCTATGAATTTACTATCAATTAGAAAGCTCACTAAAAGTTTGAATTGCCATGTGATCTTTTCCAAGGACAAAGAAATATTTCAGGACAACAGAACCGGACTGACGATTGGTGAAGGTCGCCTGCAACATGGTCTCTATGTGTTGGACTCTCCAAATAGTGCTTTGATTTCTTTGAGAAACCCTAAGAAATCCCAACTTTGGCATTGGCGTATGGGCCATCCTTCTGATAGAATTCTAAATTTTTTGAATTCTTTTTCTTTTGATTCCAGTTGTTGTGATGCTTGTCATTTTGCTAAGGAACATAGGTTGTCCTTTCCAAACAGTACTCATATTTCCAGTACGTTTTTTGAGATTATGCATTCTGATGTTTGGCACTCTCCTATGGATTCTAGAGATGGTTTTAAATTAATCATTAGTTTTATTGATAATAAATCACGAGCCACGTGATTATATTTATTGAGATCCAAGACTGAAGTTTTGCAGATATTTCAAGACTTTTGCAACATGGTTCATACTCAATTTCAAATTAGTATTAAAACCTTGCGAACAGATAATGGCACAGAGTATACAAATACTCCTTTCCAGTCCTATCTAAAAAATATGAGAATCTTGCATCAAACATCATATGTTGGCACACCTCAACAAAATGGAGTTGCTGAACGTAAGAATAGGCATTTGCTTAAGGGGACCAGTTCTTTACTTTTTCATGGAAATCTTCCCAAAATTTATTGGTCTGATGTTGTTCTTACAAGTTGTTATTTGATTAATCGTCTTCTAATAGTGTTACAATTCAAGATTTCATTGGAGGTTCTCTATAATCGTCCAATTACAATGACTCATCTTAGAGTCTTTGGTTGTGTTGCTTATATTCACTCGCAGCATGGTAGCAAACTTGATCCTCACTCACAGAAGTGTGTGTTTTTGGGCTTCATGACATCACAAAAAGGATATAAATGCTATAATCCTTCCACCAAGAAAGTTTTTATTTCTCGTGATGTTTCTTTTAATGAAACTTACATGTTTATCCTGACAGGAGTCAAATTCAAGGGGAGAATATGGATCATTATAATGAACTTGTTGTGCAAGAATTTGCTCCTACCTCGTTACCAAATATGTCAGATAACTCATCAATTGACATTGAGCAACAAAACAATCTTGATACTCAAGAAGAACCACAAATATTGGCTCCACTTGAGAATGAGCAGACATCATCTATACAAATTCGAAGGTCAATTCGAGTCTCTAAACCTTCCATCAGATTGCATGACTTCTCAACATATCATACAGTAAAATATCCCATTCAATCTCATATTTGTTATGATCATATTTCTCCTCAATTCCTTGCCTTTTTAACTACTATTGAGGATCATAAGGAACCAATTAATTATTTTGAAGCCAAGAATTCATTAGCGTGGATGAAGGCTATGGAAGATGAACTAAAGGCTCTTGATAAGAATCATACATGGGATATTGTTCCACTCCCAAATGGTGTACACCCAGTTGGTTGTCGATGGGTTTATAAGACCAAATACAATAGTGATGGCACAATTGACAGATATAAAGCTAGGCTTGTTGCCAAAGGATATACCCAAACTGTCACATCCCCCTAGCCGATACCATAACTGGCATACCCGGGAGTGTGATCCACAACCCCGAAGATCAAGTATCGAGGAAATCATCCTCCCACATATACAATAACATAATCATAAACAGGAAATAATCAAGGTTTAAATATTATAAACAAAAGATTTAAAATCAAGAAATGAATAAACAATATAATCAGAGTGTCGAAAAATGAACATAATAGGCTTCTATTATTGTATTGAATTCACTGGACCCACCATTTTGTGAATGTTCAGTGCCAAAGTCATTGAATGAACTATGCAATGTACTTTATCTATTGGGTTATTGGCGGATATTTTATCATAGGTTTCTATTGTATCAATCTACCTCTGTTTGATTCCAGTTGAAGCATCCACGTTTCTGGTTCAAATCAGAGTAAGATGGATGGGCTGCAAATTAGTTTTAACTCAACCAAAGAAAACTCATGGCATTTCAACCATCATCCATCGTCATACAAAATTAACTAAAACCCATTGATACATACATACAGGGAAGAGGAAAAAGAAGAAAAAATCACCCACACATTCTGAAGATTTTTTTCCTTTTGGGGTCAAGATCCCCATCTTGGATATTTAAAAACATGAAAGTTACAAGGCAGATATGATGAAGGTGGTCTTACTATTGGGGCTCTGATCCACTGGAGGTTCCTTAATCATGCTGTTGATTTCTGTCACAAACCTCTCCATCGCTGGTCCAGGCAAGCAAACTGGCACCACAACTCCATCCTCTCCTTTATGGTTCCTGAAAGGTATATAGAAGCTTGCCACTCCAGGAATTGCCCCTACTCCTCCCTTGGCTGCTCCACCGTATACGGGATTTCCCCACCCGAAATCCACTTCTCCAAACCCGGCACGTATCAGATCCGAAACCAAATAGGCCCTCACCACTGCGAAATGGGGCCTACCCTTCGTTACCATCAGATCTGCTAAAGATCTCATGTATTCCTCAGTGACTTCGCCTTTCGCTTTCTTCACCAGCTCCAATGCATACCCTAATGGATTCTTACATAGTTTCTCCGATGAAGATATCGCCACCGGAAAAGCAAATGCATTGCCATAGTATCCCGCCGGCAATGGAGGTTGGAATTTGGCACGTGCGTTGACAATACATATCACACGCACATCCTCTTCCGGGTCGGGTTGGATAGCAATTGTACGGCATCGCCAAAGACATGCCGTTAAAACCTCAAATGTGGAACACGACCGGAGATGAGGTGGCACGTGCTTTCTCAGAGCAGCCACCTCAGTGGGCCCGAAGAAGAAAGATCGGTGTGCCATGTCATCAAGAGGGATGAGTGTACCCTTAGTGTCAGGCACGTCATCGTACTCGCGGTGTGCAAATGTTACCTTTGGTGGGTCTCTTACACAAAGGAGTTCCCTGGCCCACACGGGAGGCACAGTCAGTGCCTGGCCACGCGCTATTTCACCTACGGCAGAGATGAATTGGACCAAACCGGCTGCATCACTCATGGTGTGGTTCAACCGGAGGGCAAAAATGAAGCTACCACACATCAGACGGGTCACCTACATCCAAATTGAAATAAAGAATTTTAGGGTCATTAGATTATAACAATAATACATGTAAGGACAATTGTCAGTTTCTTGCTCTTGAACCTTCCTGGTCGGTTCATTATGTTTCTAGATGCACTAACTCTGTAACCGATATTCTAGCTAGGAAGGTCCTTTCCTTGGCAAGTAGAATTGTTTGGTCTAATTCCGTTCCTTGGTTTCTTGAAGCTTGTACTTGAGATATCTTGGCTTTTTCTTGCCATTTTTCTAATTAAAGATCCTTTTACCAATAAAAAAAAAAGAACAATTCTAGAGTCATACTAGTTGATTTAAATTTATCAAAGGGTTATAGTAATGGTAGGTGATTTCAAGACAACTCAGTTCCACTATAGGGATCTACCATCTAACCCTATGCTGAAGATGTCAATCTAGGGGTACAAGTTTGGCTCTAATGGTCTAAACCTATCTCGACCCCATAAGTTTAGGCTTATAATTGTAAGCTGGGGCCGAATCAAAGTGAACTTGAATAATGGTCAGAGCTAAATTAGGGTGGCCTTGAATTATGGCCAAGCCTGGTCCAGCAATAAGATAAGGATCAACTAATATTATCACTTTGACGAGTCAACATCAAAATTTTAGAAAACCAACATAACCCGACTCCATTAAAGCCCCTCTCAAGTCTCAACCCTAAAGAATTTTTGTTTTGGATAGAATTCTCAACCATAAGAATTTGATTTGTGTTTGATCCAATTAATATCTTAAAATTCAGAATTTTTACATATTCCTTGTATGTAGCATAATTAGAATCATGTAAATTTTATGGTTGTTGAGAGTCTAAGAAACTTTTTTTTTCTCCAAAAATGTATTTGATAAATTACATACCAAAAATAAATAAAATAAAAATAAAAGATAACATTAAAAAGAGGAGAGGAGAAGAATGTTATCCAATCTTGTGCTTTCTGCATGAGCATAGGATAGTTTATATGACATGCACGAGTGTCAATTAGGGGTTTTCAATTTCTTCTTTAATTTCATCTTAAGAACTGAGAAATCAAAACGGATCCTTATATATAGAAGCAGTGCATGATTATACACTTTATTCATATAGTTTTAATTTTTTTTAATGTAATTTCTCATAATTTCTTAGTATATATTTCATTTTTCTACCAAAAAAAAAAAACATAAAAAAATAATGAAATAGACTCTGTAGTCTTCAAAAGAACAAAAAAATCTTCAACCATAAGTTAGTAAGACCAATGAAAAGGTATCTTCAAATTCATTAGAATCTAAGAAACCCTCCAATAAATAATTAATTAGAATATTTTTTGGGGTTAACATAATTTATTAGAATATTAAAACCCTTATAAATTTTGACCCGAAAAAATACCCTTAACAGTAATAAATTAATAAATTTACCTGAATCAGTAAGAGAGGGCAATCAAGAACACCACCCGATCCAGGAACATCATAAAGGAGCTCCTCCAAGCAAGGAAATGGTGGTTGAAGTGCTTCACCAAACTGTTCAAGTCTTACATCGGCGTCAGCCTCGATGAAGACGACACCCTCGCCGGTGCACTCCACCACCAGCTTCCTTCCTGGCCTTTCCCTGAGCCTACCAGCAAATGGGTAGTAAGATACCAAAGCTTCTGCTATTGCCTTCCTGATGACCTTCACTGGATCTTGTCCTCTCATGGAAGGCTCATTCTTGTAAAACTGTATCGCCGGAATTTGGAAACGTAAACCTTCTTGGTCATCAATGTCTGAGAGATTCTTAAACTCATGTGGTGTGAGCCTTGCCGGTGCAACCATCTCCGGCTCACGCCGTCGAACAGTGAACTTCAAGGAAGCTAAAGATGAAGAAGAGGAAGCCATGGTACTGAAAAATGGGTCTTTGTTGCTGGAGATTGAAAAGAGAGTTGAAAGAGATGCTTCTGCTGCTGCTGCTGCTGCTGTGAATTTCTATTGTGGTGAGGTTAGACATTTATAATGGGTGGGGAAGTGAGAATGTGAAACCACTGGGGGGACCTGGTGGGACTAGTGAGTTAGAATCGGTATACGCGTGTCATGGAAATGTGGAATAATGAGAAACCCAGAAATTACAACGCGAGCTTCTTGGGTGTTACAAGGTGACTCCAAAGCGTTTTTTTTTATATTCTTATTGTTGCTGCACAATCCTGTTCGTCCCTTCAGCCGGTTGAACCTGCAAGGATGAGCTCGACCGTGGAGGTCGAGTTTTCACCTCTGACGATCTCATTAGGAATCCGACTAAAGAAGACAAGAAAGTAATGAACAATAATAATACGAATAGTGATAATTCTATTCAGTGTACATTTCTCTTGTGTTCTCATATTTTCATAGATTTTCTCAGTATGAGGTTGAGTGGGATTAAACCTTAGTTAGGTTGCGATCTGAATCTTAGTTATTGAGTCCTATTCGAACATGAGTAGTAGAGTCTTGACTGAATACTGTTTCTCTGGCTAGAATCTTATTCAGATCTACCTTGTTATTCGACCGACCTTGACTTGGTCGGTTTAACTTGATCCGAACTGGTCGGGTTAGGTTCAAACCGAACTGGTTTGATTTCGATCTGGTCGGACTGGGCTCAAACCGAACTGGTTTAAGCTTATTTATTCTTTCCTTATCACTTATCTTCATAATTGACATTGTTATAAATTTCTTCATTCTTATAGGATATTGTCTCAAGTGTGAACTTTCAGACTTGACTAGGTGTGGAAGCTGAAGAGGATTTCTTTTAGCTGAGATGAGACAAGGCTCCGGTAGCTCAAGGCTCTAGTTTAATTGGCTAATTTTCTCATAGATTGGGTTGAGGGAGAAAATGGTTCATAACTGAACCAAACCGAACCAAATCAATCCATGTTGTTTTATGTTTTGGGTTTTTATTGATCCGGTCATTCCCATATGTGTCATATCAAAATAGTGAAGGGGTGTCAATTTGCAATCTGAACAGTTAAAATCAAACCATATCAGTCTCTTATATCCCAAACGCAATCTTAATAGGTTGTATTTGGACTGAGGGAGCAAAGTCTGAATGGTTTGGGTTGGTTCAGACCAGCCCGTATGCTGCCCCGTTAGTTTTCCTAAAGTATACTTTTAGTGAAGTTTAGTGGACTAACATATTTCGAGTTTTTTACACCCAATGCCATAAAAATATTATATTGCTTCAAATGCTCTCTATTTTCTGTTCAAAATCTATTGTTAATAGTGAATAACAATAATGCAAAATGGACTATAACGGTTTGATAACAGGGATGGCAATAGTCTTCAAACCACAACAACTCGAATACAAACCGTTAGCACAAACTGTTACTCAACTCACACAAATTGCACCAAACTGGAACCATTATTTTGCAAATGGGCTATGTTTGAGCTTGATGTTTTTCAGTTTGATACCATTTAAAAACGGCACTGTTTACACGTACCCTTAAATGAAAAGGTCATGAGTTAAAACTATTTTTTTTAACAAACAAACAGGGTTAAATAACCCTGAAAAAACTAATCAAGCATGCAAAAGTTTATCTGCCAATAGGATCTCCTCCATTTTTTGGGGTGGATCCAAAAAGATTTGTGAAGATTCCTCTAAAGATGTTGGTTTCTTCATAAGCCAATCAACAACATAGTTGGACACCTGGCATATATGTTGAAATCTGATTCCTCCTGTGTTTCCCACTCTGTCCTTATCACATATACCATTCTCGTTATTCTCCCTTGTATTCTTACATTTGGCTTCAGCATGTCAATATCTTTGAGAGAGTTGGATTTCACATATCAAGACATGAAATCCCTTTCACGTGCAAATTTGATTTCTTCGAAGATTGTTTGTAGCTCAACTTTCAAAATATTTGTTTCGTCGCTCTCTTTATAAATCCTCCCAAAAATTTGTCATCTACATTTGAAATTACACCTCCTATTTAACTGTATTCGCCTGTACATATTTCAACTTTGCTTGATAGTAATTTAATATCTTCTTAAGAGGGCATGGTAGTAATGAGGTGAGGGGAACCGACGCTCTGCAACTCTCCCACCGACGCTCTGCAACTTCTCCAGATCGCAATGCTTGAGGCGGAGAGACTCGCTTAAGTGATCTCTCCACCTCCCCTGTTCTCTTCCCTTCTTCGCCTCCCATGTTCCTCTTCCCTCCCCTATTCCTCTCCCGCCTCTCCCGATCTCCTCCTCTCCCGTTCCTCTTCCCCTCATTCAATCTCTTTCTTCTCTCTCGCCTCTCCATCTCAGGTCTCCCCTGTTCCTCTTCCCCTCATCCGGTCTCCTTCTCCTATCCCGCCTCTCTGTCTCCGCCCTCCCTCTTCTTCTCCCTCATCCCGTTTCTCCTCTGATGTTCCCAAGTCTTAAATCATGTTCGCATTAGGTGATTAACACATATGAATTATCAATTGAATCAAGAAGAAGAAACGCAACCTATAAACCCTAACCTAGCCTAACCATCATTCGGTCATGTGATTTAACAAGAAAATTGGAAGCAAGAAGAAGAAGAGACACAGGCGTTTGATGACGGAGTTCGGCTCTTGAGCCTACGTCTCCGGGACTCAAGACTGGAGTCCGATCCACTATAATCAATCAACAATTACAGAAAACCAAGGAAGAATAAGGTTACAGATGTCACCGTATACGGCAATCAAATTGGCTCAAGTCATCATCGAGTATCCCTCCATATCTGAGGAACAAAAGCCCTCTCGAATAACTCCAAAGAACATACCAGAGTAGACGATTCACACAGCCAGAAACATAGCCAAGCCTTCACCGAAATGCCACACGAAAGCCAATGAGTGTTCCTTCTCTTCTACTGAGCATCTTCTCTTCAGATGATACAAGAATCATACAAGAACAAAGATCAAAGATGAAGAACAAGGTAGAACGATGCCTTAGCCAGAATCGCCAGAGCTCAGTTGGATTTCCCAATTCCAGAAACCCCCAAAATCTGAATCGTGTTTTGCATACCCCTAATGAGACTAAACCGGCCAATAATATGATATACAAAAAATGAACCAACTGGTTCAATAATAACCCAGCTTAGGAAAGGAAATTCCCAGATTAACCCTAACAATCTCCCCCTTAATCTGTAATTTCTAAACTATAGTAGACCGGGCTCCAACCGTCATCGTCCAAGTGTACGTGCACAAACAAAAGAAAAGAGACCACAGTACAACGCAAACAAAAAATATGCAAAGTACCTAGACATGAACTAACCATGCAACACTAAAGGACTCACTGCAGACACACCATGCAACAAACTGCATCAGGTAGAGAAACCCATAAACAACAACAACTCCTAGTTCACAACTCAACCAAATCAACATTGAGAGTACATATGCACACACCAGGCATATATCTCATAACAGAGAAAAACTGAACAAGAGTCATAAAAATTTGGGCAGCATCTCCCCTAAAACTGCAACATATGCAAACCTGATAAACAAACAAAAGACATACCTGGACATCACCACACCATAGATAAATGAAAAACAAGGTATACAATCTCCACAAAAGGTAATAATCCATCACATAGACTTACTAATGCTAACCAAAGCATAATAAATATATGAATTAAAACAAGTAAGACTTTAAACAAGAGACAAGTATAACTTCAAGAAATCCATGGTGATATCCAAAACCAACACAGATTAACAGATCCTCACAAACATCAACAGATGAACAACATGGATCCAGACATAATTGACAATGCCAATACAGCCCATGAATCTAAAAATGCTTACAATATAAGCCAAGTCAAGTTAAAACATATCACATGATACATAAAAGAACTTAACCAACCTAGAGAAGAGAGTTTGAATAATTCAAATATAAAACATAACAAATAAGCATAAATCTCTCCCCCTCAATCAGTAGATTCCAAAACTTAGGAAATTCCTAACAAATCCATGTATTTTCATTTCAAATTCTGATTTTAAAACCTTCCCCAAGGAATACAATCATGCAATCAATATGTAAACCACATAGATGCAGATATAAGACACAGAAATGAAATGAGAAACTAGAGGCAATGTCAACCTAAAAATGCAAATACAATGCAAAAAACTCAAACATCAAGTCTTATATATCAATGCCAAGGGTATTCAAATGAAATCACAACAGAATTCATTAACAAGTCATATTTTCAAATTCAGTTGTTAAAATGCCTAAAGAAGTTGCAAATCTTTCTTTCTTCCACACTAAAGTAAAGAAAGACAACAAGTATCCAATTACCCATTAAAATAATGAAGAGAGTAACTCAGGATAGCAAACATTCTAATAGCGTTACATTTAACCAACAAGATGAAAATATTCTAAACAAATCCAAATAGGCAATAACACTCCTCAATCCATCACTGGCTTACTACCACTACTCAAACCAGGACCTCTTCACCCACTCACCACACATGACGGGCACAAGTCACAACTAGACACATCCAGGTCACCTAGAGTAGAAACCAAACCAGAGATAAAAGAAGTAAACTCAATAAGAATTAACAACTCTGACCTACAAGACCAGACTCAATGACCACATAAAAATATAACTGCAAACAAGACATAATCTAACCAATAAAACTGGTGCAAGTCATCTTACCAGACAACTCCATAAATCTGACAATAATTACTCCCACTCAAAATCATACAAGCTGACAGACCATATCCCCTGAATATTATGTGAACCCCAACAACCTGTGAGGACACACCCTCTTGACATCTCCTATGTCAAGACCAGCACTCATGCTAAACATGGAGACTACACCTCTCCAAACACCAGGGATATACTTAATGCTATACCAAGTGAAATAGGAATCCTCATGTGTGTAACCAACTGTACTAAACAGTCTCAACACCACCTATAACCATTTTAGCATAAAAAACTCAGTCAGACATGTATATCAATGCAAATAAAAGCATCCATGAGAGTACAAAACATATTGTCCCAGATTTATTAAAATAAACAGCTTCCTTACACAAGCATATCACCTTAAAGATAAATAGACCACCTCCCTTTAACAAAGGAACAAATTAGGATAAACCAAAGTGTGCACCCAATGGAAACCCAAACAACCAGGTCTTAAAACAAGGTCTATGCTAACACAGAAAGCACCTAGGTCATCAAAGGACCTCAAACATGTTTATTTCACAAGAATTAGACACATTATTATTAGATGTCTCACCTTCTTGCAGTTTTCTCTTGTATGCAAAATAATTTTTCTAAATATGACCCACTTTATGACATAAATAACATCTCTTGGTGTTAGAATCAGTCTTATTATTATTCTCATTATTATTCTTGTTGTTATTTTCATGATTGTCATACATTTTACCCTTTCCCTTGGACTTCCCATGTTTGTAAGAGCCCTTGCCCTTAAGAAACAAATTGTCCCCACTCCCTGAAGTCTTTCCATAAGTCAACAACTCTGACTCCCTATTCCTCAGAGCACCAATCAATTGTTTTAGAGAAATGTTTTGACAAGCATACTTAATTGAATTCTTAACAACAAGATAGTCATTATGAAGGGAATTCAATAGGATAATAGACAAGTCTTGGTCTTCCAATTTGGTCTTTTCCCCAGTACTGGCCAAGTCTTGAATCAACTTCTTAAATACATCTAGGTTCTTATCAAGGCTGATTGTAGGGTCCATCTTAAACCCATACAATTTTTCTTTCAGATAAATCTTATTACCTAGATTCTTTTTCTGGTAGATTTGTTCAAGCTTATTCCATACTTTAATAGGGGTATTGTCATCATCATCCAAACACCTGATAACACCATCAGTGATGTTCTAGAGCATGCAACCAATTGCATTCTCCATCACTTCAGTCCTCAAGACTGGGTCAATGCTTTCAAAGAAAGCAACTGGGTCATCTATAGATCTTAGGAGTTTCTGTTGTGCCATTAAAGCCCTAACCTTTCTTTTCCATATCTCAAAGTCCCTTGTCCCATCAAACTTCTCTATATCTACCCTGAAACCCCCCATAGGAGTATCCAAATTTAGGTAACTAGGATTCAACCCTAGACCTACTGCTCTACTCGAGCCTATGGTAACCCCACTGACCACACTTGGAGGAGTGCCCTCCCCTGGTAGACCAAATCCCTTGCTTGGCTCCACTTTGAAGCAAGTAAATCACAACAAATCAGTATATAAGAAATAATTCAAACAATACTGATATAAACAATTCTGAGAAAGGAAGATTAAACTAATCAAGTATCAATTAATCACACTTTGTTTGCTAATATCATTCAAAACAAAAACATCAGCATTTATTTCATTAGATGTTAACACAACAGGCCAATACAAACCAAGTAAAGTGCCAATATTAGCAAACTAATATAATAATGCAATTTTATAAAAGAATATTTAGCAAAAAATATATAACAGTGATTAATTAAACATTAACCATATCAGAATATCTTCTCATACATAGGCTTATTTCATTACACTAATTAAAATTCTTCTTAAGCATAGGACCAAATATGATCAGGGTAGCAGAAGTAGGTATATGCAAAATCAGAAAATTAACAAATGTAAAAAACCTAAGAACCGTATGAGAACAAACATCACCTTCTAACCAGGCTAACTAGCTAACACAGGTTAACAGGCTAACAGTGGTAGAACTAAACAAAAAATCAGATTATATATATAATCAAATCCGAACCAGCAATGGTTGAAACTATACAGAACAAATGTATATCATCAATTCTAACCAACAGATGCAGAAAAATATACACAACTGTATATAATCAAGTCCTGGCCAGAAGAGCAGCAGCTGAAGCATACACAAATTATATAATCAGAAAAATGATTCAATAATTTAACCTGAAATTACCTATGAGATCATATAAACCAATTAAGCATAAAACTCATAGATAATAGCAATTAGTCTCCACAGAATCACAAGAAAAAGAAAATCACCGAAACACAGGCTATCTTAGACTAACATGGCTAACAGGCTGACATGCTAACAGGCAGAAATTATACAAACAAAAAAAAAAAAATTATGTATGTCATCAATTCCTAACAAGAAGTAGCAGTAGCCAAAACCGGAACTAGCAAAAGCAGTAGCCAAAGCTCAACCGAAACACCTAGCCTGAGCTCTGATGCCAATTTGTTGTTCCCAAGTATTAAATCATGTTTGCATTAGGTGATTAACACATATGAATTATCAATTGAATCAAGAAGAAGAAACGCAACCTATAAACCCTAACCTAGCCTAACCATCATTCGGTCATGTGATTTAACAAGAAAATTGGAAGCAAGAAGAAGAAGAGACACAGGCGTTTGATGACGGAGTTTGGCTCTTGAGCCTACGTCTCTGGGACTCAAGACTGGAGTCCGATCCACTATAATCAATCAACAATTACAGAAAAACAGGGAAGAATAAGGTTACAGATGTCACCATATACGGCAACCAAATTGGCTCAAGTCATCATCGAGTATCCCTCCATATCTGAAGAGCAAAAGACCTCTCGAATAACTCCAAAGAACATACCAGAGAAGACGATTCACACAGCCAGAAACATAGCCAAGCCTTCACCGAAATGCCACACGAAAGCCAACGAGTGTTCCTTCCCTTCTACTGAGCATCTTCTCTTCAGATGATACAAGGATCATACAAGAACAAGGATCAAAGATGAAGAACAAGGTAGAACGATGCCTTAGCCAGAATCGCCAAAGCTCAGTTGGACTTCCCAATTCCAGAAACCCCCAAAATCTGAATCATGTTTTGCATACCCATCATGAGACTAAACCGGACAATAATATGATATACAACAAATGAACCAACTGGTTTAATAATAACCCAGCTTAGGAAAGGAAATTCCCAGATTAACCCTAACATCCTCGCTGCCGCAGAACGCCAGATCCCAGATCTGGTATTTTGTTTTATTTTTCAGCCCTCCTCATCTACTTCCCTCCTTTCCTCATCCGCTCCTCTCCCTCCTTGTCTTTTTGATCGGACACCCAGGTCTGTAGCTTTTTTGCTTTAGATCTGTTTGTTTTTCCGGCCGATCTCTCTCTCCCTGGTTGCAGCATTTCTTTTTCCTTTTTTCAGTTTTAAAATAAAAATAAACTCTTTGGTTGCAGTGATCATTGGTGCACACCGCCGATAAACTCCAAATCTGGATCCAAGTTATTCTGCGGCAAGCTTGATAGGTACACCTCTACGGCGGAGCCGGATGGCAGGTCCGACATTCCTCCGCACTTTTGATGCTACCACAACAACAACCACACGAGTTTTGTGTCCGCCCTTGAGGCGTGTTGTATGTCCCCCTATGAGGGTGTTGTATCTCCGCCCTATGTGGCGTGTTATATTTGCTGCTGTAGTTGTTACAGTCTTTGTTCTAAGGTTTCTTTGGGCGTGACCCATTTTGGGCTTATCCCAACCCTTAGCCTGGATGACTATATCGATTGCATGTATGACAGTTTGGTCACTTTCCGCTCCTTGGTTCGGTTCAAATCTTGTGAATTCATGCAGATATCTGTATTTTCTTTAGTTTACTGAATGAAGTGCTGTTTACCAAAAAAAAAATGTAATATCATCTTTTCTTCTCTCTTCTTATATATAGAAAAGCGTCCTCGTACACCAGAAATTAATTGTAAAAAGTGACCCATACCGGCGGATGCCACACCTTATCTAATGCGGTTCTTTCATAAATCTAGATGATGAATTATGGGCCGGTGCCAGTCAGTACTCACTATTTAAAGCGACTAACGTGTTCTGAACTGCGAAAACGTCCTTTTAATCAAAGAAAGAAAGAAACCCTGAAACGTGAAACACGAAATGAAGGACAGGTGGGGGACCAAATAATAAATGAATGAGTCGTGAGAGCCATCAGTTAGATCTCAATCGTTTTGACTTTCCCACTATTAAATTCATTCATATAGCCATATAGGTTCTGAAATTAAGTTTCTTTCCCTTCTCCGTTTTGGTTGGTGTGCCATCATTATTTGGATTTTTTCTCGGATCATCTAGCAAAACTGTAAATTTTGTTGCTTCTTTTACAACGGTAATATCAAAGATTAATCTTGTGAGTGTTGAGAGATGGACTATCTTTCTCTCAGATTATGTGGTGAAGAAATATATTAAAAAAAAGCACATTTGGGTAGGAGATTTCAAATCTAGCCAAAATTGAGGTGAATTAGGTTGAGCCCAATTAGCACAATAATAGGTCTCCTAAATCACAACAAGAAAAAGGGTTTTTGGCTATGATTTTGGCTATGATTTTTTCTAATCGTTGTCATATATCTATTTCTCGCCAAATATTTGTTCCCTGACGGCTCTCGAAAAATTTTCGTTAAAAATGAGTATATGGTGACACAAATAAAAATGTTGTTGAAAATTAATGATACTTCTTGGGATACTTATATTGGTTTTGGAGAATCGTATGCATAGTAGGGCCTGTTTGGTTATGCGAATCCAGAGATTTGAAATCTCTGGATTCACAAATGGGAGATTTTTACCTGTTTGGTTGTGTGAATCTCTAGATTCATGAAATCTAGAGATTCACATTTTTACACTAAAAACGTGAATCTGTAGATTTATGGGTATGAGGTGAAATCCAGAGATTTCACCCATACTATCAAAGCGTTAAAGATTTGAACCATAATTCAATAAATATTTTTTTAGGATAAATCTAGAAATTTCATTCCAAAAATTCAAACTAACCAAACAGTTAATTTTACAAACCGTGACTCTAGAGATTTGAAGTCTGTAGATTTGAAATCTCTAAATTTTTTAAATCTACAGACTCAAGTAACCAAACATATCTCTGTATCGGGCTATATATAATATGTTACTTACGCACTTTAATTAGTAGTTTCCATATTAAGCCAATATCATATCAATTGCAAAGCCTAGCTTTGGCATAATGTGTTGAGGGTATCGATGTACAATTACAAACGAAGAAGACTACAAACAAAACATATAAGATGAATTTAATGTAGTTCGACAAAACTCTACCTAGTCCACCATAGAGAAAGAGATTCTATTATTTCCAGGAAACATCACACCACTCTCACATCTCACAAAGTGTTACCCTTTTGTTTGCCCCCAATCCCTATTCTCAAGATGGATTCCTCAATCTCCCCTACACAGATTGATAAATCTAGGTTATCCCACATAGATTATTCATAGGGAAACCTAGAACCTTAATCTTAATATAGTTACAATTTTAATACAGTACTAATAATTGATTCAAACTCTGTTTTAGTTACAAATACAAACAAATTATAATTATACAGACTCACAAAATACAAGTCACCCAAACCTAACATAATGAAATATTGAATATTTCACCAACACTAGCTTTGAAAATTAGTTTTGTTACAAATTTTGATGAAAATTTTCATTCTTTCTCATTATAATTAAATCTGGCACTAAAGACTTACATGACGAGATTTGTCACCTCAAAATCTAACACTTCTCATTATAGGGTTGATTGACGGATGTGTATTTTTGTTGAAGAAGACGAGAGAGTGAGTTTATACTATTCACACTTCTTTTCAAATAAACTCATTCAAAGGTTCATTGAACCAAATCCTTAACCCAACCGAAGCTATAAATACAAACAATACCAATCCAACATTTTGTCTGAAATTGAAAGGTATGTTGATTCAACATTTTAATGATTTCATCTTTAATAATTCTGGCCAATCATTTTAAAAGTATTTGTCTTTTTTATTGTAAGAGAAAATTTTCATTAAATAAAGGGGCAAACTACCACCTAGACACCCTGATTACAAAGACCAAGAAGCCAAGGAGAGGAAATAGGCCAAACCGTCTTGTTTGCCAAAGACACGGCCATCCTAGCTAAGGAATGAGCAACTGAATTAGCATCCCTAGAAATATACTTAACCACAAAATCCACCCGAAGAGAGCAAATATATTGAATGTCTTCAATGAGGGGGCCCACTTCAAGAAGCGGGAGGATCTCCTGATTAATCATGTGAGCAAGAGACATATTGTCTATCTCAACAATTACCTCGCTAAAACCACATTCCATCACAGCTAACAAACCTTCTAAGACACCAGTAGCTTCGCCCACGAAAACTGATTGAGACTGACATGGTACTGATAGAGCCAAAAGGGGGGCACCACTAGAATCACGAGCAATGCATCCACAACCCCCACGAGATTCGTTGGAAAGCCAAGAGAAATCATAGTTCAATTTCAGCTGACCAACAGGAGGGGAAGTCCGATAGTGACATCTCAATCTAGTTGCAGAAGGCAAAGGAGAGTTCATGATTTGAGCAGAAGTAAACTTTGCGTGAGCCTTCAAAGCTTTATCCACAACTATACCTGGGTCCCAATTATTACCCCTGAAGATCAATTCATTACGTGCAAGCCAAATAGACCAACAAACCATAAAAACCAACCCCAACATATCCTTCTTGACCGAACTATTAGGTAGGCTAAGTAATCGCCACCTGTTTAGGAGAGCTGGTAAATTTGCTAGTTGATTGCCTCTAATAACTGCATCCAAATTACAACCAAACCAAATAGCTCTCACATATGGGCAATCAAAAAGCATGTGATCAGTTGTTTCACAATCACACCCGCATCTTTTACAGCCGGGATCCACCATGATTTGTCGCCGCAAAAGATTATCTACAGTAGGGATACCTTGATTTGCTGCTTTCCAAACAAAAGCTTTAAGCTTTGGTAGGCATTTTGCTTTTCCAGCTAGTCATCCATCCCTGGGACTGAATTTGTGTCAAATAATGCTGTCTGGATGATGATGCTTCAAGACTCATTTGGTCATCTTTCTGATTGGACAAAAGATGATAGGAGTTTTTAACAGAAACTGACTATTCTTTGACCCACCCCATACCAGTTTTTCCCTGGAAAAAAACCTCCTTAATTTGATATTCAAAATAGCATGCACTTCTCTTGGAGAAAATAATTGATTAAGTAGGCCATGATTCCAAGTAGGTTCTCCACTATTTATCAGATCTGAAACCTTAGATACCTCAACTCCAATAGGCTTTGGGGACTAAATTTTAAAGCCAGGCAAACCTGAAATCCATCTAGAATTCCATACATCAATAGTAGAGCCATCTCCAATTCACCAAATAAGCCCCACTTCAAAAACACTCTCTCCCTTTTAGAAGACTTTGCCACGCCCACGAAGGCTTGTTTCCTTTCCTAGCTGTCAAAATTTCCGTTGTAGGGAAATAAATAGCCTTAATGAACTTTCCCCAGAGAGACCCTTGATCAGTGAATAACCTCCATGCTACTTTGGATAGTAAAGCTCTGTTATGAATAATAGGATCACGAAAGCCAAGGCCCCCTTTCTCCTTTGATCTACACAACCGAGTCCAAGAAATCCGATGTAGCCTCCTTTTTTCTTCATCCGATCCCCAGTAGAAATCTGACATTGCTTTTCTAGTATCATTCAACACCGAGGCTGGTAAAGAGAAATGCAAACCAGCATAGGAGGGTAATGAGCTAGCAATTGACTTGATGAGAACTTCTTTCCCAGCTGAAGATAGCAACCTTTGCTTCCACCCTTGTACTCTTCTGGCAACTTTACTACCAATATCCAAGAATAGTTCTTTCTTTGAAATACCAAAGTCAGTAGGCAAACCCAAATATTTAGATGGTCCACCATCGTACTTGACTTTTAAGACTCGAGAAAACCACCTTTTAAATCTATTTGGTGTATTGGGACTAAAAGTGACCTTGGATTTGTTCAAATTGACTTCCTACCCACTAGCTTGGCAATATTGCAAAAGACATTCTTGTAGATGAATGATAGTATCTAGTTTCACCTCCGAGAACAGTAAGCAATCCTCAGCAAACAATAGATGTGAGATTGATGGGGCACGATTACGAACACTGATCCCTTTGATGAGATTGGCTTCTTCACTTTTAGAGATGATAGAGGTGAGAACCTGTGAACAAAGTATGAAGAGAAATGGTGACAACGGATCACCCTGTCGGATTCCTCTAGAGGGAATAAAGGATCCTTTCTCTACCCCATTTATTAAAAGAGAATAAGAAACTGTAGAGATGCCTTCCATCACCATGTCCACCCATTTGTTGCAGAAACTCAATCTCCTCAATGTAGCATAAATAAAAGGCCACTCTAACCTATCATATGTTTTTTTCATATCTATCTTGAGGGCTAAAAAAATTTTTCCTGCCTTTTTTCCTATGGTGAATATAATGATATACTTCATGAGCAATATAAATATTATCAGAAATTAGCCTATCAGGAACAAAAGTTGACTGCATAGGAGAGATGATACCTGATAATGAGGTTTTCAGCCTTTCTGCCATAATTTTTTATATGATCTTCATCATCACTCCACAAAGGCTTATGGGGCAAAATTGCTCTGGCAATTCTGGATTTGGCACTTTGGAATTAAGCAGATGAACGTTCGATTAAGATCTTTAGACAGCCGGATCGAATCAAAGAATTCCTTCACCAATTTACATACGTCCTCCTTAGTGATTTCCCAATATGTTTGAAAAAAGAAAGGGGAAAGCCATCTAGACCCGGAGATTTCAAAGGACCCATGTCCTTCAGTCCATCCAAAATTTCATCATCAGAAGGACATCTACACAACTTCTCATTAGTAGCATCATCCACCACAGGTTGAACTTTGTTCATAGCCATCTGCAGAATCCCAACACAACTTCTCATTAGTAGCATCATCCACCACAGGTTGAACTTTGTTCATAGCCATCTGCAGAATCCCAGTATCCACACCTTGTGAGGTAACAACTTCAGCAAAATGAGCCAACAGAAGCTCATTCACTTCATCAGGAGATTTAGTCCATGACCCATCCTCAGTTTTCAGTTTTAGGATTCTGTTATAATGCCTTCGTTGAATTGTAGTAGCATGGAAGAATTTGGAATTTTGATCCCCACTTTGGATCCATGTAAGTCTAGACTTCTGATGCCATAAGATCTCCTCTTTAAGCAATTCTTCCTCTAAAAGTATCTGGATCCTGTCCTCCTCCTTTTGGTTAAAGCTTGCATGTGTTTCTGCTTGCACCCGCTCCAATTGGTTTCTCAGCTTATGAATATTTGTCGTCAACTACCATTTTTTTGGAAGATAGCGAGCCATGGCAAAAAAAAAAAAAAAAAAAAAAAGAAAAGAAGAAGAAGCCGTTCACAAAAAGAAACTTGCTGGTCTCTTTCAGTTTAAAAGTAACCCACCCCACTCTCATGGATTATAGAATTTTCATACTCTTCCTTCCTCACCCTTTCATGGATTTTTCGAAGCAGCATCTAATAAGATGGTGAAACCTCATTTCCATTCAAATTCAAAATTCTTGATTCAGAATTCTTAGATGAAGTCAGTCAATTTCGCAGAAAAAGAATATGGAAATTGAAAACCTCTTTCCTCAAAGTGATGTGTGGAGTGATTTCCTTCATTCTTTCCATGCAATTTACTTGAAAGACATGCTGATACAGTACATGAGGTTAAGTGGAACTACACGAATTTTTTCAAAATTTTTGATTAATTTCTTAGTTTTTTTCTTTTTTATAAGTAAAATACCAATATTTGCCCTCCGCTAATAAAAATAGTTATAAAATAAAGATAAAGGATATACATGTCATTCTTATTTTCTACACGATTATAATTAAAATTTTAAGGAGTAAACAATTAATTCCCAATTAGAAATTAATTCATAATTCATAAATTTCTTCTTTTTTATTCTCTCAGCTTCTCTCAACTTTCCTCACACAAGACTAAACAGAAAACTTGGATTTAGAAAATGTAAACTTTTCTCCTAAAACTCTTCCAAAAACCACAATCAAGTATTCTTATTTCTCTCTCCTCTTTTTTAGTTTATTTTCTCTCTTTCTCTCTCTATTTTTGTCTTTGACTCATTCTTCTTCTTCTCTTTTCTTTCTTTCTTCTTCTTTTTTTTATTTTTATTTTTTATATTTTAATGTTGAATACGTATGAATAAGAGTATGAAAGTTTCTTATTGTCTTTCCTATTAATTACTTATTTTTATTTATAGTTGATGTGAGAGAGCATGAATTTTAACACAAAATTAAATTTAAATTTAAACCCAACAAACTCTATCCTATAATTCAAAACACAACAAAATCAGAGAGTTTGTATTATTTATAGAGTTCTAGACTCTTTGCAACATTGGATAAAAATTTATAATAATTATTCACCCCCTCTCCAGTATTGTTGAATCCTGCGTCCACCCCTGTGAGGTTCTAACCATAAAAAGATATTAATTAGAAAGTTTTTATGCTAGGGTTGCAGATTCAGAGATTCAAAAGCCAAAATTTTATCCCTACCATCAGTAAGTTTAACGAGAGCATTTACAACATGGCTCGAACCTCATAACTTGTGAACAAATCAACCCTGTTATTTTTAAGATGTGAAAATCAACAAAAATGAAATATACACTATAGTTCGACAATATATATATATATACAAAGGAAAGAAATTTCGCGAATTTCGCCGAAATATCGGCGAAATTCGCCTGTTTCGCCCCCTGGCGAAACGAAACCAGGGGCCGAAACGAAACTTGCAGGATATCGCCGATTTTCGGCGATTTCTCGCTGATTTCTAACCGAAACTGGCGAGATACCGATTTCTCGACGGAGGATTTAGAAGCAGGAGTCGATGATGGGTGGTGGACGGTGGTAACGAGCGACATCAGGTTCGGCGAGGTGTTGGATGAGACCGTCAAGGTAAGGGCTGTCGCAGAGGAGATCGGAGGAGGAAGAAGCTGCAGCGACACCGATGGCTTCTGGGATAACGAAGGTGTCATCGCTCGGTTCGCTACCACCACTAGCCCATCTTCTTCAACTTCTCTCAACAGGCTCCTTCAAAGCATCACCAAGGAGCGGAGTTTCAAAAATCCTCTTGGAGTCTACCGATTTCGCTGCAGCCTTCACGTTTACAAGATCATTGGAAGAACAGAAAACAGAAGAAGTATAGTAATATCTCCTTGCTTTGTTGTTCGCATGTCAACCTCTCGCTGGAGCGGCCGCAGCAACCGACTCTTCCACTGCCTAGCTTTCGAAGTCTATCGTAGCGAATGGAAGATCCAGCCACAACCAATTGCGCTGGGTGTAAGATAAAGAAGAGGACGCACACAGCATTAAATGAAGCGGGACTTATGTTGGAATTTAGAGACTAGCACATCAGATCTTAATAGTTTTCTAAAATTAAACTGGTCTTACAGACCGGAATTTATGCCGATTCATCCTTCGTAACCAAAGACCATTAAAACGTGTTTTTTCCCCGAAAGATATATAGAAAAATAAATACCAAAATTTTATTTATTTATTTATTTATTTATTTACAAGAGTAGGAATTTACAGATGAAATGCATACCACTTTTCACCAAATTTAGCGGCAGAGCCGACCATTTATGGTTATGTGGTCTAATGAGATGCATGAAAAATTATCGAGGGGCCTAGGAGATGAAGGAAGCACGACTGTAGGCTATTCATCCCAAATCCTTCCTCGAAGAAATTAAAGAAAGAAATGAAAGAAGTAAATATACATATAAAGTGCATGATGATGCATGATGTCAAAGTTTAGAGGGGCCTAAGAGAGATGATAGAAGCACGATCGTAGGCTTTCATCCTCAAATCCTTCCTCTAAGAAATTAATAGAAAAAGAATAAAAACACAGGCACAAGATTAGCTACATCTTAACCACTTAGGGTTCCCTTTCGGGATCCCCCGAAGTGTTAACTAAATACTAAGTAGAGAAGAAAGGATCCAAACATACCATTATGTAAACTTGTCTTTATTTCTTCAAAAGCATGTTACAAGAGAGCTTGATACAAGAGAGAGCCAAGAAGAGAGAGAGAGAGACTTCACACCTTCACCTTCATCCTTTTGCTATCCTTCCTCCCCTTTTTTCTTACACCAACTACTTCTATTTATAGGCAAAGGGTGCCTCCTATTCCTAAAGACACATGTCACTATTTTAAGCTAAGTTGTAATTGACTATTACACTTGTCAAATTACTACAAAGATGGAAGTAAAAGGACTAAGGTACATTTTTCAGGGTACTAGAATACCCTTAGCCCTTTTTGGTATTTACAACATTGTCCACCGAGGTGTCACTTTAATGATTAAAGAATGATCCCATGCAACACCCTCTACGCATGCAGCTTTGTACTTCGCTGGGGGACCGTAGATTTGGTATTTCTTCAAGAACCACCCCGTGGCATTCCATGTAGTATAAAACTACCGTTTTCCACATTGGTTTGGTTCTGTGTGTAACCCATATTTTACGACATGTGGTTCTTGCCTGGCATACCTTTATCCTTAGCATGCTAAAGTGTGATGAACACTACGCTTTGTAACCCGTGTTCGTGGTTAGCCGGTTTTATACTAGCCTGGCCTAGTTTACCCAATGTTTTTCATGCTTGGTACTAGCATGGATCCCGTTGTAGCCCGGATCGAGGGTTAAGGACAATTATGTAGTTTTACATGGTCGTCCCATGAACCATGTGGTCCTTTATGGATTGGGCCAAAATCCTTGTGGTTTTGTTAAGGTCCACAAAAACCATCCCTAAGTTTAACGTCATTTGGGTGTGAGACGGATGGTTAGGGAATCACCCTTTGTTCAATCTACATTTCCAAGAGATTTTGTGATGTTGACGGAGACTTTCCTTTGTTGTGTCTTCGTCGTACTATTTCATACTCAGTGTCTTCTTGTGGGGTCAATGTTCTTTCTTGTTCGTCCTGTGGGTTTATGGGCCCACGATAGCTTCCGCCGTATTGTGTGAATTTTTGTTGAAGGAGAGCTTCTATTTCTCCAAGTATTTCTGTTTTGAAGGCCTCCATTGGTGATTGTGAGCTAGAGCCCCGGTGATACTTGTTCAACTTGTTGAGCTTCGTTTGTCGATGGAGTATCTTGTGCTTTGTAAAGTTGTAGCTCAGCCTAAGAGGCTTTTGTTCGAAGCTTCTAATCGCTGAATTAGTCTTTCTTTTGTAGCATTTTCTATTTGTAACTTGCTTATCCTCATAGAACAATTGGCTACTTGATCCAAGAGTTCCCGGTTTTTGTTCTTGATTGGCTCGCATTGTATACAAGTTGTGTTCCTCTCGAGCCATGTTGGAGAAAGAAGGTTGTTGAGGAGGAGCATTACGTAGTTTTGGATCTACGTAATATGTTGGGCCAATCATCGACTTGGCAAAAATCTGTGCTTGTTCGAGGGTCTCATATCCCTTGAAGAAAGGAGTGGGATAACCCTTTGTAGCTTCTGCAACATCTTCCCAATCAAGAAAAATGCCAGTATTGTGTCCTTGGTAGACGACGTAGAACTTCGCCTTGCCTTTCTTTGTTCGCAATTGTCCGTATAGGAAAGCAAAGAAGATGTATGGCATTGGCTAATCCCGAGATAGCTTTATGTTGAGTGATACACTTGTTTGCATTGTACCATATGTTGTCCAAACATATTTGCTCTTCATCACTGATCATATAGCCATTGCTATTTTCAAACTTCATGTGAGAGTTTTTGAACAGAATATGTTTTCCAAAGTTTATAGTTTCTGGGGGAGAGGGAATTCTGTGAGGTGAGAAAGAAGGGAATGTGCGAGCTGCACTGGTATTTGAATTACCGACTCGTTCCCATTATGCCGGCAGTAAACGCCGTGTTTGTGGTGAGAAAGTATTATTCAATAATTGTGAGGGGGTTATCGGAGGAGAAGTCAGAGAGCTTTGTTCTGGAGTTGTATTACTCCTTTGTATGAGATCTCGGATCATATCATCTTCCTGTGTAATCATAAAATAAAGGTGGTTAACCAGGGTCCTGTAAAATTTGGTGTATCCTGGATAGTAAATCAGCAGTTTTGTTGTCTACACCTTTTATATGTTCAATTGTAATTTTATATCCTCTATTATAAAAATGGTTTCTTAAAAGAACCCATCTCCTATGTTGTATTTTCCTTTCATTTAAATTATTATATGCCTTGACTATGGCTTCACAGTCTGTTCTAATTGTAAATGGTCGATTTGTTAAGAATATTTCCATACAATCAAGTCCTTTTAATAAGGCCTCAATTTCGTATTCAACAGAGGTTAATGTTTTTATACTAAACTTTCCTGAGTTATACCTACTGATTTCTTCAGTTGATTTAGGGTGTTGTTCTGATGGTTTAATTTTTAAAATAGCTCCCCAGCCAGCTTCACAACCATCAGCTTTCTATTATTCGATAATCCTTATCTGTAGGTAATCTTAATGAGGGAATATTTAAGAAAAGATTTTTAATTTTTTGTACAAGAAGAATATCTTGATTATTCCATCTGTGTTCGCCATTCGATGAAGTTTTATGATGTAACGGTCCTAAATATTTTCCTAAGTTTTGTATGAAAGGTCTAGCTTGATTAGCTAAGCCTAAAAATGATCGAATTTGTGTTATAGATGTTAATTTATCAGGAAAGTCATGTATTTTTGTGGCAATATGGGGTTGTAACTTAATAGTACCATTGCCTAATTCCATTCCTAAGAATTTAATGTATTGTTTACCAATTTCCATTTTCTTTTTCGAAATAATTATACCATTATTCATAAATTCGGCAAATATTATTTTCAAATGACTTATATGTTCTTGAGGTGTTTTACTATAGACTAAAATATCATCTATATAGACTATAGCAAATTTCTTATGTTTTAAAAATATATCATCCATTCGTCTTTGAAAGACAGATGGAGCGTTTTTTAAACCAAAGGGCATTACTAACCACTCGAAATGTCCTAAGGTCGTAGAAAAGGCCGTCCATTCTATTGAGTCTTTATGCATTTTTATTTGGTGGAAACCCGATTTACAATCAAATTTGCTAAAAATTGTACAATCTTGTATATGACTTAACAAATAATCTCTTTCGTATTTTGTAAGAATCTTCATGTGTATTATCATTTAATCTTTTATAATTTATTACCATTCTGGTTTTTCCTCTAATTTGTTCGGCATGATTATTTACAATGAAGGCCGCACTAGAATGTCGAGAATTTGATTTTTGTATTAATTTATATTCTAATAATTCTTTCATGTGTAATAGAAATTCTTCATTATCTTTAGGTGTATATTTCGCCATCTCCGTATCTATTCGCATTTCAGGATTAATTATTTCTAATTTACAAATTGGTTTTGTAACATTCCAATGTTTAAGTGGATTATCATTTGCTATGATTTCTAATTTTTCTAAATTTCTAATTATCTCGTTGGATTTCATTGTTTGAGTCAAGACTATAATATAAAGATTTACCCGTGATTAGATGTTCAAAATGTTCGTGTTCTATTATGCAAGTCATTCATTGTTCCTTTTTCGAAGTTTCTGCAATATGTTCATTATATTGTAATTGAAGTGGAGGTAATCCACATTGATTTCGTGTACAAAGCATGTGTTTGAAGAAATGTTAATTGGTTTTGTTTTTTGAGTTTTGGAAGTCACTTAACGATTCCACCACGCCGAAGTTGCCGACTCGATTGGGTGATGCGACGGCGTGACGCGCGATATTCATTGGTAGAAACCGTGGGTGTAAGGGTAGAACCATCAAAGAGAAGAAGGGCCTCTTTGGTGATTAGAAGACCCGCATTTTGATTTAAAAGGAAATTTAGGCCTAATAGCATATCGATAGAAGGGGGCATGTCAGGCTTTGATATAAACAAAGGTCAAGGGGGTAGGAAAGAGAATATTGTTTACAATGGTTGCGAAAAGCAATTGTGGAAGGTTTGAGTTGATGAGTATATATATGGGGAATATTATCAATACCATAACCGAGCGTAGTTTGTGGGTCGATATGGGCTGAGTATCATGTTCAGTAGATAAAGTGGGAAGAAAGGAGGTTTTTTGTACATCCGGTGTCAACATGGGCTATAAGAAATATCTCTTTGTTGGTGGAAAGAATTGTTAGTTTGACTTTGACCAAAAGAGTATGTAAAGTTGGGTGAGGTGAACATTGGAAAGTGGGAAAAGAAGCGGGGTCGTAGTTTGTAGAATATTCAAAGTGTTGTAGAGCTCGGTAGGCGGTGATTGAGAATGTTGTTTTAATTGTAATAAGTCAGGAATATATTGGACCTTGGATGTTAAGGTATGTAGAGTTGTGTGCATGGTTTGAATGTCGATTTAATAGAGACGATATCGATTCGAGGGCTGAAACGCGAGTTTGAAGTTGTGCATTATTTGATTCAATTTGTGTTAATCGAAGATCGAAGGTGTCTGGGGAGTCTCAGATAACTCGGTGTGTTTTGGGTTGAGGTAGGTGAGAGAAGAGTTATATTTGAATATTCGGGTGTGCGTAAAAATGGAGAGGTTTTGCCAAGAAGGGCAAGAGTTACAGGCTTCTTTATAACATTTGTTACATTGATACCGGTTTTGTAAAGATGGCCAAAAGCCACAAGAGAGAGACATCCTATTTGTAGGTTGCCTTTGTTGTTTATCCAATTATGAGAACAACTTGTCATTTAATAAATATGGTTTAAATTGATGTTGTGGAATAATTCTTCTATTGGTTTTTGTTCAAGATCTTCTTGTTCTATATCTTCCCTATCATGGATAGTAATGATACTATAAATGCTTTCGGTGTCGGAAACATCTTTATCAATTTCTAATAACGCTTGATTTGTATTTTGTACTAAATAAGCATTCTCGAGTATATGTATTTTGTAGATTTGGGCAATTATTACTAAAATGTCCCGTATTGCCGCAGTATAACACTTTAATTGTTGTTTATATGTCCGTCGAGGGTCATATCGTCGAACATGTTTATCTTGAGATAAAAATGGTTTTCGAGCGGTAGATTTTCGGATAGAGTAATTGGAATTTGTTTTTCGAGGTTTACTAGTATAGCTATTTTGGCTTTTAGTGAGATTTGTATTGTATTTAGAATTCTCGTAATTTCTATTTTGTTTAGCTTGTTTTCTATAGAATGGTATATTTCTATTGTATTGTTGTGGGACATACATTATATCGCAATAGCTATTATCACCCTTTAATTGTTTTTGTGCTAATTGGTCTCCACATTTAGCTTTGAGTGTTTCCATTATAAATTGTATTTTTATACCGAGACCGTGCATATCTCGCTTTAGTTATATGCTCAAAGATTGTCTTTTAAAAATTTATTCCAAGCTTCGAGTATTTGTTGTCCTAATATTCCGGTAATTTTAAGAATAGTTTGTCACTTATTTCTTTATTAAAATATAATCCAGATTTTATTCCATGATACATGTAATCATTACAAAATTGTTTAATATATCGATAATCTGTTAAAGACATTTGTTCTAATGTTTTTAAGGCATCAGCCTGCTTCCGTGGTGTTTCCTAAATTTGGGTCTTTTCCAAGTGACTAATTGGCCTACATAATTTAAGAAATTGAAGGGATTATTTCCTAGATTTATTAAATATTGATATGTGGGTTGATATTCTTGTTTAAATTTTTCCCATATCACTTTAACAGAGTCACCTAAATATGTTTCTAATCTAGCAAATAATTCTTCCGTTGTTAAATTTTCTACATTAAAATTTTTATAAATATCATTAGTAACTCTTTGTTTCCAAATAGCTATAACAAAGATTCCATTTTTGTGGATCATGATGTGTTATATTTAATATAGCTCCTTGCTCATGATTCTCGAATATTATCGGTTCATCGGTAGGATATCTTTGTCCTCTAGATTTCCATTGTGTATTATGATTAAAATTGTTGGTATTTCCCGGAACCAAAATATATCTTTATGTTGTGCAGATGGTCTAGGTAGATTCATTCCAGATGATCCATCTTCAAGCATCATTGCCGTATCTCGTATGTGAGTATTGTGAGGTTGATGTGAAGCACTAGCTCTAGATTCTTGTGGTTCCATATATTCATTATTTATATTATCTATAATTTCTTGTATATACTCACTGCTTCGATCTACAACATATTCCGTATTAATAATATTTGATATTTCCGATTCGAATTCTATGTCGATTCATAGGTGATATTTGTATCGGGGTTATAACAAGTTCTTTCTGCTTTTTCTATAACCTTAAATTTGTTTTCTTGTTCTAACATATCTTTTTTACATTGTTCTTCTACTAATTTGGTAATTATTGCTATATTATTTGTTAATTTATCTAATGATTGGTGCATTTCTTTTAAAGTATTTTTGATATCCATTTTGTTTTGTTTAATCACTAATTGATTCAAAGACGTTGTCTCTGCCTTAGGTTGAGTTAGGGTTGTATAATTTGTGAATTTTATTAATGTCTCTCCTTTAGCGGTTTGATACATTGAGTGTTCGATGGAGTTATTGTCATTTGTGTATCGTTTTGCACTATTTGAGAAATGTTCCATGGTAATCCCGCATATTCAAAAGAGTCTATTTTAGGGGGTGTTATGGCTTTTACTCCTTTACTAGCCATACTTTCTACTATATCTTTTATATTTATTTTATAATTAGTGGTTGAATTTTGTATTCCGGCTCCTAAAAATCCAAGACATATTATAAGATTGTTTCCCGTAAATCCTTCATATCCTTTAGTTTGGATTCCTATCTCAGATATTGTTTATAAAAGCTTCTTTATCAATTAACATATCGTGGGTGAAGAATACTAATCCTACATTATTGTTCATATCTATTTCCATTAATTGTATTATTGAATTTGTGTTTTTCCATCTAGAATCATATATTGTTACTGTGGCTTTAGTGCCTAAGTGTTTTCGAGTAAGGGATTTTATTCCAACTACAAATATTCCAAAGGTGTATTAATTTAATATGCTTTGGTTTTAATAATATTTTTAATTCTTTGTCCACCATTGGTAATCCGATGGTTTGTCCTTCTAAACAACTTACAATTTCTTCGTTTTTGTGTCTTATAAATACAAGATTCTTGGGAAGTTTGTCAGATTATATAAGGTTTTAGGGTTTAATAGATTTAAAGCATTATTCCTAAATATTTCTATATTTTCATTTATATCTACAATTTCTCGTTATTTTATTTTCTTGTGGGCTTTCGTAGTTTTGGAGGACTGTCCTACTAGTTGTCTATTCGAAAATTTTCTTATCATTTTACTCATGATTTTTGCACGTAAAATTTAGCTAGGGGTTTTGGTTGTCCGAGTCTATCTATTCCCGTTGTCTTGTTAATATTTAGATTTTCCATTTGAGATAATATATCATTTACTGTGGTTTTCTTTGGTATTAAATCTTGTACTAAAAGCAAATCTTTGTGTAATTGTTCTAAGTTATTTAGGAGTTTTAAATGTAATAATATAATTACATTATTTTGTTTAAGGAGTATTTTATCGTGGGTTGTCCTGGATCATATTTTGATAAGCCTTCCGCTTCGGGGTGATATTCTTTGGCTTGTTGTAAAATTTGTTGATATATCAAAGTTGTCTTCCATAGCCTAATATCCTATTTGTTTAATTATCTTTTCTAAATATTCTAATTTTTCCATTATTTGATCACACCTAATATTGACTTTATCACATCTTTCGCTCAATAAATTAAATATTTCTTTATGCTTTATATGTCTATTTTGCTCTTGTTCAAAGAAAAAGATTAATTTATGTATATCCTCACTTGTTGGTAATTGTTGTAATTTTAATTGGTTTGTTACGTATATAATTTGTTCTAATTCACTTTTTATGTAATCTTGATTTTGTCTAAGTACTATTAGTTCATTTTTATAATTTTTATTTTCTTGGTCCATTTAGTAATATTCTTCGGAATTATGATAATCTTCAAATAGGTCATCATTTTCTTCATTTACTCTAATTATTTGTTCAAATTGTTTTAATAATATTCCAATTTCTTCAAATAATTCATAATTTTGTTGTCTAAATTCTTTTAGAAGTTTTCTTTCTTCTAAGGTAGGGCCGCGTGGTCCTAAATATCTTGGAGCAGCTTAATCGATGTATACTATCATAATTATTTCTGATTTGTTGTTTCAAGATTACTATCTCATCACTTATATCTTTTTGTTTTTGGATTTCTATTTTCATTTCTTGAGTTTTTATATTTATTGTTTCGATTAAAGTTAAACTTCTATCAAATGGTTCATATCCGTAAGATATAGCTAATTTCATTTTCATATTTTCTATATTTTTATACCAGGGGAGGTCTTCACAAAGTTGATCGAAATAACTCAAAATCCTATGTATACAATATTTTTGTCTTATTGATCTTGTGTCTTCTTTTAATTGTATATATTGTGATAATAATTTTGAATTTGTAGATTCTATGGATGATGCTAATTTATCAAATATCGCTTCTTATTTCACCTGGTAAAGTTATTCCTTGACTAATAGTTTCTTCAGGGAGTTCAATAATATTTACCGCATGTTTAAAATATTCTAATAAGCTACAAAAAGCCACTTTCTTTCCGTTAGTTGTTTCACTAAGTTGTAAAGCGATATGTATACTGTATGTTTCTACTAGTTTTTGCATAATTATTAGAATAATTTGTTACCAAGATGACTCATGATGCAAATTGTGCTAATTCTTTTGTTTATATTTTAAGATAGCCTTTAATCTATCTATTTGGTATATTCTTATTAGTATTGGTTGTTGATTATCTATTCTCCAACGTAAATAGTCCTGGGATATTATCAAAGGGTTCATTATGATCTATTTCCGCCATTTTTCTTCTAAAATAATTAACTTCATTTTCTGCTTTCTTTTATTTTATCTCTTAAGTTTTTTATTCCTCTTAACTGCCTTAGCCTATCTTGAGAACTCATGTTCCAATTAATGTTATTAAATATTAGAGTTTTTCTATTAAATTTTGCATAATTATTCTATTTCGTAATTATCACTATCTTCAATGTCAATTGCGTATTTAATTCATTTTGTTTAAGCTCCATATATTGTTTAATATTTCCATAAATTTTTACTAAATTCTTAATTTGTTCAAATAATTTTTGATTATTTCTTTCAATTTTATTCATATGTTTTCTATCTTTTTTACTTATTATGCCATGACCTTTATTCATAATATTATGGATTCTCATAATAATTTTGTTGAATTTTAGTTCTTATACAAACAAGTTCATCACCAATATTTCTTTGGTGTAAAATTTCTATTTTAATTTCATGTTTTTTTATTTCTAGAGTTTCGTACATGAGTAATTCATATGTATAAGGATCAAATCCCATAGATGTGGGACTTTTATATTTTATTCCTTTTATAAGATCATACCACGGTAATTCTGCTTTTTTTTTATCAAAATGTTTTACCGCCAAATATATCACATATTTTTGTCTTTGATTTTTAAACTTATTTCTTAATTGTTCTTTTTGTACTACAAAGATTGGTTGGTTTAATAGAAATTGCTAACTTATCAAAGATAAGTTCGCGGATTTCTATTGGAAGAGTTAATCCTTGTTCAACATATGTTTGTGGAAGTTCTATAATATTCACAATTGTTTTGTAATATTCAAGTAAACCGCAAAATACTTCTTTTATTTGTGAAAAATTATTACAATTATGCAAAAGATGAATATAAACAAGAAAATTTATCTACTACTTCCTTCATTATATCAAGTTTATAAAGATAGTAAGGAAAATTTACTAGAGTTCCGAAAAGTAAATTTACTAGCAAAGAAGTGAACAAAGTGAATAGTGAATAGAGAACAAAGGAACTGGATACAAATGAGTGATCAATAAAGTTGTATATCCTACTCAAGACTACCTTCGTAGTTAAGACTTACTTATCTTGGCCTCGATGCAAAGTTATACTATATGAATGCAAAGATATCGAAGGAGTGGTTTTCTCGTGGTCTTTATCGGTATTGTATGGTAAATTTCGCTTGGCGCAAAACACAAAGCCTACAGGGCTCCATCTAATTATCGTAACCGAGACTTATAGCCAAGCTCGCTTCTACTAAGTTCGGGATAATAGACTTTCCTTTTGGGCTAGGGGATGCATTCCATAGAAATTGAACCATAACTTCAGAATTTGGTACCGAGAAAACGCTCCTTACATAATATCCGGATGCAAGATGGATGCATG
>NC_142610.1:3253677-3315720 GCF_041222555.1 Hakea prostrata | reverse complement strand
ATAATAGAAATCACCAAAAATCCAAGTATATCAACCCCAAACTCAGGAACACATGTTAGTGTTCTCCAATTTATAAAATAAAAATTCACAAAGTTTTGTTTACACATATTTCTCAATTTACATGCTTGTCCATCAGTATTAGCTTATGGAATACATAACAAGTTATACCTATGAAACTGGATTCAGGTTATACTCACTTCCATTGCTGCCAAAACACTTTTAACTCAACCACATCAGCCCCCTTCAAAGCCAACTCAAACTTAACTCTCACAATACCTCTCTCTGGCTCAAAGCACATAGCATTTTCCAACAACCTCACAAGTAGCGTTTGAACCTAGAAACACAATCTGAATCAATTAAAAAATACAGTTTATTACTAAAAAATATAAAAATAACGAAGACCTTACTTCATCGAAGCAATCCATCCACTCCTTCCTCAGCAAACTAAAAACCAATGGTTCTCTCCCCTTGACCTCCTCATCATGAATCAATAATGCTTTCTTCAAATCCTTCAGGGTCTCTGACGCATTTATTAGCCGACCAGTCCCCAAATCCTCATTCACTGACCTCAAACTCCGAACCAAATTCACAATTGTTTGAACTAGAACCAATAATTCCTTCCGCTCCTTCAGTTCTTTCTGCGTACTATTGATCTCTGCCACTGTCTTCTGAATCTCAATATCGACTGGGTTATCAGAAATAAGCCCAAGAATATTGCAGACATCTCCAGAGATGTTTTCAGTTCGCGAAACAGCTTCAGAGCAGCGTAAGAATATCTCAGAGAAATCATTATGGTGAGAAAGGATGTAATCTCGAACCTTATCCTTTATATGAAGTGATCGGATTTGAAGCCGATCGATTAGGAGGCGGAGATCCGGAGCTGATAGTGGAGAAGATTCTTCAAATTCCTGGCTTGAAAGAAGTTCTCGAACATTAATCGACCCAAACAAAACATCCATTAGAACATAAATTTTTTTCTTCCTGTCAGAAACCAAAAGATTGTTACTTTCCCAGGAAAAATAGTGAAGAAGGAATGATTGTTTCGCTTATAAGAATAAGAGAGACAACAGAAGGCAGAAGGAAAGGAAAGAGATCACCTTTGATGCAGTATTTGACCAGTTCGATTGCTTCCAATCCAATCCGAAAGAATCGGTGGGGTTTGTCCAACAAAGAGATTGTTATCACCTCCTGCTCTGAGTGACAGCCTCCGTTTCGTCTAGTTGACCGTTAACTACCACCGTAAGATAATTAAATTCAGAAATAGAAAAACACTTACGAACAACATCCTTACCCAGTTATAAAAAAACCATTTCATCCTCTCTTACGAACAACGAATGCAATTCCGACCTCTATTCTACAAAGTCCAATGCAAGAACCTACCTATTTATATAATGGAAAACCTGCACAAACGAGGAGAGGACAGGATGAGTTGCTTATGTTTCAACCTCAGATTCGACTATGTTGGATGCGGGAAAAAATGGATAGTTTCGATAGCGTCTCTTCAACCAGTTCAGATTGAGAGGAAAAGAGCAGCCGATTCTTTTCTCTGTGTGTTTTTCAGTGAATAAAAGAAACTGTTAATTTCACATTTCCTTCATCAAATTTGGGTGATTTGAAGGAGCTGCTTCTGCGAATGACACAGTCACACAAGGTAAACAAACCTTGTGTTTTCCATTTTTCGGTTTCAAAGGGAAAGATGATTTTTTTTTTTTTGGTAATTAAAAAGAGGGGATGCAGTATCTGCGACCTAGCGCCCGGCTACGCAATGTTCAGACTTTTTATCGAGTGCGACCTATGCAAGCATTAGCCCTGTGCACTACCAACACAAGCACTGACCCCATCAGCGGAGCCCCACCGGAGGCCTAGTATAGTCTATAGAAGCCAATAGCACTCATGCCCAGGCCAAAGAGCACACAACTGTCCAATGCAAGAAACAGAAGAGCAGAGGGGATTTGAACTTGGGACATGAGGTTTACCAAACCACTTGGGAGTGAGCTTGGGAAAGATGATCTTAATGGCATGAATCGCTGACCTGAAATTAATAATACACACGCTTAACCCCCTACTTATTCTTTTTTTTTTTGGGGTAAAACCCCCTACTTACTCAAGTCTGAATGGTTCCATATCCGCCCTCACAACCTCTATTTGACTATCCACTAGTAGACTAACCCGTCTAAAATTTAAGCTTCCTGGATGACAAATAATCAGCCTAGGGTATTAGTTTGTAACGTTATCAATGCTTTTGAGATGAAGCGTAGAAATAAATACCTTTCTTGTTGTAGATCCTCTTTTTACTCTCCTTGAATCTTCCGTAGCCTTTCACCTTTTGGAATCTTTCGTGTGAGTGTTTGTGGAAACAATCTCAAACCCAAATGTATCGTGTGACGGCTATGGGGACCCAAGTGGTTATTTATAATATAAAACCATAACCTTTAACCACTCCCACAATAGTGAAGGTCAGTAATACCCCTAAATGAATATGAGCCCAGATAAAGGGACCAGTGTTAGTTAAGCCCACAAAACCCAACAATCTCCCACTTGAGCTACACTAACACAAGTACATTACCTAAGTATTTGGCCATAATGCCTATAATCCTTCATCACTCAAAAAACCAGATTCAACCAACAAACAATTAATGTGAATGACAACAGGAGATGCTCCTCAATATACGGAACACAACTATTTGTCATTACAGTCATTAACAACTTGCTGATATGAATCATTGGGGTGTATACAAGAAGTAAAGAATGTAAAACCTTATGTGATCACAAAGCATTCCCTCTTGTGGATCATTTCCTGATCAATGATCAGCCTACCTTGAATTACCTTATAGGTAAAATAATCAGATATTATAATTTGGCAAACCGCCATTGATTGATCTAACTTTAATACCTACAAATCCTCCCATTGGCATAACCACTTGTGGCAAAATCGTCCATTGGCAAAACCCTACCTCTGACTAAATTGCTAACCAAGATTTAGGCTAAATACCGCCATAAATCGAAACATTTGCTAAATACCGCCATAAATCAGAATATTGGCTAAATACCGCCATAAATCAAAACATTAGCTAAATACCGCCATAAATCAAAACCTTATCAGGTTTTAGGCTAAATACCACTATAAATCTGAATCTTGGCTAAATACCACCATAAATCTGAATCTTGGCTAAATACCACCATAAATCAGAACCTTGGCTAAATACCGATATTGTCATTAAAACATTGGCTAAATACCGCCATTGTCATTAAAATCTTGGCTAAATATTGTCATTGTTATTAGAACATCAAATGTAGCAAATATAAATCTACATTATTTACTATTAATCATTACACAAGATGAAAATGAAAGAATCATCTTATTAATGAATAAATTCATAATGAAGTCAAATAATTTTGAATAAAAACAAACAATAACTCACACTAAATGAAAGTATCAAAAGATTTTAAGACATCCATACTGGAGATATGATTCTTATAAATTCCCACTGAAAGTGCCTTAAAAAATGGAAGACATATTAATGGTACTGTTAATGACATATATGAATTATCAAAACATCAATCTTAGCCATGCATTTAATAATGGTGACAAAAAATATACATTGCCAAAGAAGAAAAATTACCATTATGCTAGTAAGAGTTGCCAATCGTTACTACATTTCAACCTTTGAGTTGAGAATGCACTAGTCCTCTTACAATCTACAATTGCCGCAAGATATATGACTTTGAAAGTGCCAACACCTTTGGATTAATGGTACTTCTAAGTCATCATATTCTTTTAAAAACATGTGCATAAACATACTTTAGTGATGACACCTTTGGGTGAACACCATCAATTTTCTGCATAATTATATATACATTGGATCACAAAATACTATAATAAAATTATATTTTACCACTTTGGTGAGTTCCATATAATTCTATCATAAAATTATGTAATCCTATTTGCAGATAATTAATAATGGGATTCTTTCAATGAGAAAACAATTATGCATATCCAATGTAAATTGTTTCCATATTCTAGAAACTTTTATAAAGCAAAAAATTTAATAGGAAAGTGGAGTGATGCCACTTTGGTAGATTACACTCCTCTTATTATCTCCATCAAATATTTGTAGTAAAAAAACAAAAATATGCACTATATTTTAACACGTATACAACCTCAGTTATCAATTATTGATAAAACTATAATTTTTTACCATTACCACAAATATAAAACTAAAACAAATATTTAATTTAAATTAAGAAGCAATTGATCGGAATAATCAAACTGATTCAAGTTCTAATGTAATGGCACTTAAAGAAAACGTGCATGCTTACCCAATTCTATTTTAATTTGTGGTGATATTTCATGTGTTGAAATTTGGTTATTTTAGCCAATCCAACCATTAAGTAGCCATGACACCTCTTTACCCCCTTTGCCCTTTGATAAGCCGCATGCAAAATCCATGGCCCATCTAATACATGATCCAAGCATGTATCAAATAGTCTTCCTTGTACTTCTAGCCACTTATCTGGTCATGTTGATGTTGGATAGACAGGCAACATGGCTCAGGCATACACTAAGTCTCATAACAAAAAACACTAATATTCTTTTACCATGTATTAGTTATGTGCACCAAGTATTTCAACCAATAGATTTGTAAATCATGCCATGCTAAACCGATTATACAATGAAGCAACTAGTTCATCAAATGGGATGCCTGGAATTGAAAAACAAACTATACTATATCAATTCAAGATGAAAATCAACCACTCAGTTGCAATCTTTCCGAACTTATGTACAAAGAGCATGGCTAACAGCATGGCTAACACTGGATGAAATAAGTCAATGAGAAAACACACAAAAAACAACACATATCAGACATTGAAATGGATTACATGTGCTCAGACTACATAAATAAATCAAAATTGTCAAATATCATCTAAAAGAAGAGGAGATACATTTGCACGGAATCCAAATCAATTTGAGCAAATATAGTTCAAACAAGTGCACTTTGAGTCCGTCTAAGCCTATTTTCCCAAGAAAATCGTGAGAACATACCCACCATTCTCTTTCCCTCACCGGCAGTGTTCTATGTAATCCAATAACTATTTGAGAAGTGCACCTGGTCAAATGGATTTTTATGTGTGGACCATCATTTTCTCCAACTGAAGACTTCGGTTGAAGGTTGCATTTCATTGGAGATATATAATGGAGGTATGGTTGAGGATGACCTCTTGTTACAAAGATTACAAGGCCACTATCACTCAATGAGGACCACACAGAAGAGAAAGTATCAAACAAGATGTTTGTCCACAAACGTCTTTTATTGGATAATATCCAATTATGTTTCATGGAGATAAGCCTGCTGCTTCGAAAGATTCGCAAATACAAAAAGCGATAAGACCAAAAAGCTATCACCATTCCAAATTACTGTCTAACCACGCAACTTTTTCTAGAATTAATGCATGAATTTAATGCCTTCCATAAGCCATACTATCATACTTTCGGGTTCTTTTGATGTTATTCTGTCAATAAAATCTTTGTAATTTGAAAGGATTTGCCTTCTAACTGTTTGGTTCTTCACTATTGGAGATGTACTTAGGTAACATGAAAATTAGCAGCAACAGATATCAATCATGAATTCAGAAAGTCTCAATTACAATGATACAGCTTATAAATAAAAGAATGGTTGGAGGAGGAGTCTCAGAATGTTGAATCCAGAGATTTGTGTAGTGTACATTAACTGGAACTTAAATGCCAGAGATTTCAAACCTCACATTCCATGCTTCATTATTTATGTTAGCTTCAGATGATTTCCTCTGTGCTTCCCCCTATTGCTCAAAAGTTTTTGCAACTTGACTATCAGTGTCACTAATCTCTTGCTTCTCAGAAACATCAATGAGTAATCTATTATAAAAAAGTCCTAAAATCTGCAAAAACAACATAAAACCCAAGGTAGTTCCCCTTTAAGTGTGTAAAATGCATGCTTTATGCCATAAGATTTCACACATAAATGTGTTCATCATTCCACATCATTGAACAAATAGATGGGAAAACAGGCTGGTTACAAATTTTAAACAAGAAAACCTAAATCCAATAACAACTACTGAACTCGTGTACAACACTAACTGAAATACCGCAGTCCTAATTCTATCAATAAAGGAAAATATGTCAAGTAACATCTATTGATCAATCCTATAGTTGTGAGGCTAAAATGCCAAAAGGGTCACAAATGAAAAAAGAAAGAAAGAAGATTATTGACGGCACAACCAAAATAAGAAATCCTTAGAGAAAGTTTTCCTTGCCCAAGAAAATGAATATCATCCTCCATGGCTTCTGCATGAAGTTCAGTTGATATATCATGCATTTTGTAATCATATAGACATATAATTCTCAATGTAAGCCCTATTGCTTTTGTACCTTCTACAATACCTCATACTTCTTCTAACTCTGGTTTATACCTTCCCTCCCATCCAGAAACTGGATCCACAACCAACTTTGCATCAATTTCTCTGCTTGGATATAAATATCAGCACTGTTGTAGGTCCAGCACAAGGCCGATGGGAACATTTGAGAAGCATCAACAAGGGTGAGAATTTTGCTTTGCAGGGGAATGGTCACTGGACTACTCTACTGAAATTTCAAATTGTGGGAAGAGGGAAGGGGAGAGAGAGATCTGAAAGATTTTCTTTTCAACACCTTCGAATTGGTGCTCTCAGTTAATATTATAGGTTTTGCAGATGGCAAATCCTCAACAAAGCATGAAGTTTGGCTCCACTGGTAATTGATTCCTCCCCAGACATTACAAAGAACCCATCAGAATTCATCAAGCTTGCAATTCAAGTATAGATGTGGAAGTGTACATGAGTTCGTCATTTTTTAATGATGGTGTCTAACAATTTCAACTGTAAACGCCAAAAGGTTTTGCACTTCAAATGCACACATTAGGGTCTCAACGTGTACCTATGCTCACCTGCTCTGCTTTATGTTTCTGCCCACTGTGATTTCTTTTGGCCTAAACTGTTTGTGTTTCATTCCAATTGTAAACACAATCATATTATTAATAGAAGGCATGACCAGTGGAAAACTTGATGAATGATCGACTCAAGTGAAAAAGTTCTACTGTTTTGTTTCTTTTATTATTGTGGTTGTTATACTCATCGGTAGTGTCACAATTTTGTGAACTTTTTTTGTGCTCTTGGGTTAACCACTAAGTCAAGAGTCAATTATTGAGTTCTCATGTCAAGAGTCTATGAAACTCATTATTTTTTATAGTAATGGAATAAACATTCATGCTGATCCAATGATCCTGTTTGTTTGTTTTCTGTTAGTTACTGTTTCACTTGTTATTTGAAGTAAACCACCAATAATATTTGGACATTAAGGGAGGTGCCTAGAGTTTCACCCTCACTTAAGTGGACCACCTGTAAAACAAACTTTCTTTTTTAAATTTAAAATTTGGTGTTTGTAATTTCAGATACCTCACTATTTCGATCTAGCCTATATTTAAAAAGGGATGGGTATGAAGAGATGGTAAGTTTGAATGGTGGGCTATTCAGGATTACTATATTTTCAAAGATGTGTTCCCTAGCTAGTGGGAGTTTATGTTGCTTAGAATGAAGGATTCTTTGATCATATTTTTAAGGGGTGTTTTGTTTTCAAAGGGTGTGATCCATGGTGAAGGGGTACGTTGTTTTGTATGAGGGGCATTTTGGGACATCAAAAGATTATCCATGGTGAAGGGGTACTTACCTATAATTTCCTAACAACGGGGTGTGTTTCTGATATATTCCTACTCTATAAGATGCCTTGATTGATAAATTGAATAATTCAAGAGGTGGCATTAATATTAGAGACAACTAAGGGGAGACACTGAAATTTTTTCTAATTTAAACCCTGACTATTCTAAGATGAGATTGTCTGAAATGGCTTTTCTAAGAGGTACATGTGAAAAAAGAAAAGAAAAACCAATTTTTAAGAATTACAGTATAATTGTGAATTCGGAATCCACACCTATACAATTATAGTGGATCAGGTCAATCTTTCTACTTGTAATAACTTTTCTAAAATTAAACAATTAATGTAATATGATTATTGCGAGTTATGAATCATGTTTGGGAAGTGCGAAATGCAATCATTTTTTTCGGCAATCTTCATATTAGTTACTATTCTTTTTCAAGATATTTTTTATAATTTTATTTTTATTTTTCATTCAAGGGAAAATCCCAAAATATCATATCACAATTTATTTAAAAGTTAGAAAATAAAGCATAGAAACAAATTTTAAGAGGGAAAATAACTTGAAAAGAAGAAGAAGATTAGATAGAAATCCCAAAATATCACTACAATTATTAGTAAAATTAGAAAACCAAATATGCAAATGAATTTTAAGAGGAAAAAATTACTTGAAATAAAACTCTAAAGAAAATTAATATAATCGCTCCTTTTTCTTTCTTTTTTTTTGAAACCAAAGAGAATATATAAATATATATAAAAGGAATAATACAATGATATTACAAAGCAAATTATAGTCTCATAAAAACTCTCCCACCAGCCTCCTCAGCTACAATGGCTTTGAGGCGTTTAGGGAACCCTCCCGGATCAAAAATCACCTCCTTATTATCATTTATCAGACTTGCCAAGAAGTCAACACCTCTATTCGTCTCTCTAACTTGATGAACCACCTTACATTGTTGCAGCTTCCCTATGGAATCCCAGATCTCTTCAAGTAAAAAAAGGACGTTCCAATGAGTATTCACCACTTTCTTGACCATGTCTACGCAATACTTCGAATCTGAATAAAGCACCACCTTACTATATCCTTGAGAGACAACCTCCCTAAGGCCGCTAGCCATCCCCATGATCTCACAAGAAGTGATATCCTGCACCTCAACACCCCCTGCTATAGCAAAAACACCATCACCAGCATGGTTGCGACATAGAGCACCATAACCACCCCTATTATTTTTAACCGATCCATCGGTATTAAGGACTAGCCAGCCATTGTCCGGAGGATTCCAATGATGAAACGTTGGCAATTGAAGAGCATAAGAAACAGAAAGACCCCACTTCCCAAAAAAGTCACGATGAGAAGAGGTATCTTCCACCAAAAGCGCATCATCGGAGAACCTATATTGTACCATACGAGTGATTAACGGAACAACTGAGAGATAGTGGTTTGCCCCCTCCCAAACACTCTATTATTGCTTTCTTGCCAAATGGAGTAGACTAAGATATTAAAACTAAAGCAACGAACAACACTCATTAAAGAGTTCCCAGCAAAGTGCTCCGATACCCATTGCACCGTCTCACCCCATGGCATAGGAGCATGCGTAGAAAACCCATTAAGATGAAGGATGCATTTCCAAAGATCAGCTGAAAAAGAGCAACTAAATAAGAGATGATCAATGTCTTCCTCACCTGAATTGCATAAGGGGCAAGTAACATCCATCAAAACTCCCCAAGAGGCCAAACGGTTCTTTGTGGGAAGCCAATTGAGAATAGCAAGCCAAGTTATAAATGAGAAACGAGGATGGTGCTTTTTACCCCAAACCACCTTTGACCAATTGATCTTCAAAGAGGGCTCTCTAACATGAAGAAGAGCTGATTTCAGAGTAAATTTACTAGAAGGATGATGCCTCCATATAGTAGTGTCACAAGGTAGACTTCGATGAATACGAGTCTTCTCAATCTCACCCCATCTACCAAGAATGAGGCTATCCTCAGTCCTTGCAAGCCAACCCCCATAGTCACTACGAAGCAATGACACTGTGGCTTTAGAATCCCGTCCAAGAGCAGTAATTAGGTCCTTGTCATTGACTTTGAGGGGACCACCTGGTAACCAAGGATCATGCCAAAGCAAAGTGTTTCTCCCATCATGAATCAAATTGGTAATACATCTACTAGCATAGTCACGAAGACTCAAGATAGCTTTGAAAGAACCCGAGCATTTAGAAGGGACAGGGGAGAGACCAAATGGAGTTCTTGCGCAGCCCATCTATGATGAACAAACTTTGACCAAGCTGAAGATTTATCACTCACCAGTCTCCGTAATTGCCGCATCAAGCAAGCCCTATTCCAATCCTCCATACTCCATAAACCAAGCCCTATTTCTTTTTTTGGCAACCATTTCCCCGAATTGTTTTTACAAATTTAAGAAAAAGAAAAAGAAAATTCTAAATTAATTTGTATAAAAAAAGAATACCACAATTGTTAACAAAATTAGAAACAAAATATCGAAAACAATTATAAGAGGGGAAAATCACTTTCAAGGTGATTTGATAGAAAATCTCAAAATATCTTCTACAAAATATAATGGGTACCCAAAATTTGTGTGGAAAGAATAAAAATTATTAGAAAACTAATACACAAAATATGATATTTGATATAAAAAAAATTATAGAATAGTCATGGAAAATATTTACCATGAAAGAGGAGGATATTGTTCGTGGTTGTAATAAGAACTACAAGCAAAATGCACAAGAGAGATAACATGGTTTGACAAAACCCTGTTTAAGATGTCAAAGAGAAAAAAAAAGTTTCACTATTTCAAAAAACCTAACACCATTCTAACACCCACAAAATGGTAAAGTTTCACTATTTATCTAATACCATTCTCACACCCACAAAGTGTTAAAGAAGAGGATATTGTTCGTGGTTATAATAAGAACTACAAGCAAAATACACAAGAGAGATAACATGGTTTGACAAAATCCTGTTTAAGATGTTAGAGAGAAAAAAAAAAAAGTTTCACTATTTCAAAAAACCTAACACCATTCTAACACCCACAAAATGGTAAAGTTTCACTATTTACCTAATACCATTCTCACACCCACAAAGTGTTACCATTTGCTTATTTTCTTTTTTAGTTATCCCACATAGACTATTTATAAGAAAACCTAATACCCTAATCCCAATATAATTACAAATTTTAACCCAGTACTAGTAATTGATCAAAATCATGTTTCAATTACAAATACAACTAAAACTATAATTACATGGACCCACATAATACAAAACACTCAAACAAGTAATTGACTAAAACTCTGTTTCAATTACAAATACAACTAAAACTATAATTACATGAACCCATATAATATAAGACATCCAAAGCCAATATATATAAATAAATAAGGTGGAATAGTGGAAATCGAATAAAACGCAAAGTGTAAAACGAAGACGAAATAAAGGAAGGAATAGAAAGGAACGAGCACAAGAGTGGAAATCGAATCAGCCGTAAGTCTCTATCTCTTTTTCATTATAACAGGTCCTCTGTGGCTCTGTGAGCGATATAGTTTTCAGTTTCTAGTTTTTTTTTCAATCTTCAATGTTGATTCTTGTTTCTCATGAAGTTTTTTCTGACATCTTATCCTATCTATCATGTTTTTAAATTGTGAAACAAGAACCAACAGGGAGGGTAAGCAGCAATTTTCTTTAGTTGCATCTTTTATTGTGTATTGACACTTACCCTCCCTGTTAATTCGTCATCTGGATCTTGGTTCTCTTGAAGTTTTTCGTTACCAAAAAGAAGAGTTTCTCATGAAAGATTTTCTGGCATCTCATCTATGTGTATTGCTTTTTATCCCCTTTTTCACTCTACCGAGTCCTCAGTGAGGGATAATATTTTCTAGTTTCTAAGTTTCCGCATTTGTTAATTCTAATTCCTGTATATATTGATTGCAAGACAGATAAAGAATTAGTTTCCTGGGATATTTGGGTCGGTTGTATTCAACTTAGCATCATGACTTCCTCCAATAAGCGACTAAAGATGGATACCATTACTGATCATGCCGTAAAAAATATTGTGGATGCAATTCCGGAGGAAATCATGTTGATGATTGCAAACAAATTAAACTTGGAGGACTTTCTTCGCTTTAGTGTAGTTTGCAAGTCCTGGCATTCTATAGCAATGACTGCCAAGAAAACATTGCCATTGCACCTGCGACCTCGATTGCCTTGCTTGATGTTTTTTTAAAAATTTGGTTATCCTAAGTTTCGCATGCTCTTCAATGCCAACAGTGTCAATTGCGCAATCGCAACATATTGAGGCCAAGGTTTCCTAAAACCGTCATTGACTCTCAATGTGTTGGGTCTAACAGAGGATGGTTGATAATGTAATGGTGCATGAGCAACAAAATTATCTTCTGAATCCATTAACCCAAGTTATAATTCAACTTCCACCACTAGATACTATTCCTGACCAGATTTATTACCTTCGCCCTTTTACCTCACAAATACAGTCAGTAAACATTATTAAAAAGGCTATGTTGGTATCTACACCTCTTGATGCTAATGGTTCTAATTTGGATGATAAAAACATTGCATCTGTTGTGACGAAGGATAAATGTGTGGTACTTGTGATTCATTCTATAATGCATTAGCCTTTTGTACTCCACGTGACATACAGTGGACTGCCTTGGGATGGACTATCTAGGGAATACATTATAAAGACATTATTCTTTATAATGGAAAATTGTATGCCATTACTAAAGAGTGCGATCTTAGACTTGTAGAGTTGGCTCCTTTTCAAGAAACGACAAGTTGCAACATTCCTCCTCCAACTGGCATGGACCTCGACCCTGATATTGATGAAAATAAGTGGAAGACGTTATATTTGGTGGAATGTCTTGGGGACTTGTTGATGGTTGTGAGAAGTTGTATAGCTGGTGATGTACGATATTATGGAAGTCTTACATTCCAGATATTCAAGTTAGACTCGAATAATCTAAGATGGATTCAAGTGGAGGACTTGGGTGATCACATGTTATTTATTGGCAAAAGTACTTCGTTATCTGCATCAACACATGATTATCCTCAATTTAGAGGAACCTGTATATATTTCACATAAAATGAAGCATTCAATTGGAAAGGACCAGATGTATATCAAATAGCAAAGAGCACTGGTGTCTTTCACTTAGAAGATAGCAGCATTAAACATTTTTTACCATATAATTTGGAATTTTGTACATCTCCACCTATCTGGTTCACACCAGACTATTTAGAAGGGATGGAGGAGTAGGAAGAGGGGTTTAGGCTGGAGATCAGTGTATGGAGTATTTATTTTATGAGGTGATTGTTCTATCCTACAAATGTTTTACACTTCTCTTATAACTTTGACAAATTTTCATATATATCATACTATCATATTATTATTATCATACTATCATACTATCATACTACTATTATAAAAGAACGAACTCAAAACTCATGGCTACATTTATACTTCCCAAAATAGCCTTCTTCCCTAACTACATTGATATAATTAATTACGTCTAAAATTGTAAATTCATATTTTAGACTTTCAATAATATTATATTAATTACAGTTTTACGTAAATCATTAACAATAACAAACCTAAGGAATAGGAAGAGTTTCTCCTAAAAACTAGGAAATATTAATTGAAGAAGAATAAACCAATCAAAATCAATCAAGCATCTAAACGTTTGAACATCGCTTGATAAATGTAATAATGATAAAACATTAAAAATTTATTCTTTATTAATATATTGAAAAAATATCTTATTCGAAATTCGAAAAAATTTATGGGAAGGTTATCAATCTTTTCGAGAAAATATAATAAATAAATAACAGTTTATGGTCATCTACCAGCTATAAATTCTCTGAAGAATCGTTATTTCTTTAGAAAATCCTCGAGATCTAGCAATGTGGAGGAATCCAGTTATGCACACTAAAATTTCAACATCTAGCAAGGTGTTGAAATTATGCATTAGATGAAAACAAATCTGAAACAATTACTAATAATCAAAGTATACTTAATGGTAATACAAATTGATCCTTAAAAACGTTAAGCTCGTCCAAATTCAACTTATCACCACGTGCATTTGCACGTGTAACCTTACTAGTTATTATAAAACTATGAACTCAAGGGACATGGCTACATTTGGTTTTTTTCTAATACCCTTTTGTATTCACTCAATTAGATCTTTATATTAATAATAAATGACGTTTATTATGGTCAATTAAAATTACAATCATTTAAAATAAATTATTTATTCAAGAAATGTTAATTGATGAAAACAAACTTCTTCGAAAACCATGAGATTTTTTAATATCTCCATAAAAATTACATGGGATTCTATAATCAATTAGACCTTTGTATTAGTAATAAATAATGTCTATAATGGTCAATTAAATTTTTTTTGAAATTATTGAATCAATTTAATTCTTAATTTCTTTTCTTCTCATTTTTCAAAGAAACCATTAACAGTAGTTAGTCTCATTTTTTAAAGAAAATCATTAATAGTAAATAGCCCTAAGGCAAGGATAGGAAGAGTTTCTCAAGAAATATTAATGGAGTAAGCCCAAGGAGTAGGAAGAGTTTCTATAAAAATCAAGAAATGTTAACGAAGAAAGAAAAAACTGCATTAAAAAAAAAAAACCAACACACTCTTTTCGATATTGATTAAGATACAGAAGATGGCTTCCAAGTTTGTCTTTCTCTCTTTTTTCCTATGGAAAGATTTGTTTATTTATATAATACTGAAACAAAACTTCGTTTGTTCTTTTATCTATTGTAGGTTCTTAAATTTCAGTTTTTCTTGCTAACCTCAATTCCTCCTGATGAACAAAAGGTAAATATTTATTTCAAATCTCTCTATATCCCAAAATTTTAGTTCATTATCGTTGACAAATGTCCTGATGTAATTTGCACTAAGAAGATCTTTGGAGGCGAGAATCTGCTTTTAAATGACGACTCCAATCTCAATTTGGTCACTGATAAACTCTGATTGTCATCAATCGAGTTATAGTTATGATATATTTTTTTCTTCTCTCTCCTCCTTTTTCCTTTGAATTTTAAGACTGAGGAGGAAGTCCCTTTTCTTCTAGTAGTTTCGTGCTAGGGGAGACAGGGGACAATTCGAGCAAGGAATTCAGCCTTATATTTCGCAAGTTCTAATGGTAATGTATTGTAATTTTTGATGTACACCCCTTTTTTCTGTTGGACTGATATTTCTCCTTCAAGACTATAGCATGATTATAATTTGGACTCTTTATCACTACAGTATGAAGATCCAGTAAACCGAGCAGCATCTTGGGAAACGGTTTCAGTTGATGAACTTGAGGAGAAAGCATTGACTTCTTTAGCTAAAGTCTCTGGTTGCTCACCTTAGTAGTTTCCAAAGTTTCTACTTCAATGCCTGCATTTATTTACTTGTTTAAGAACAAAGATGTGCCTAAATGTGACAACATTATTAATTTGCATGTGATGTTCCACAAGGACTTGCATGGCAGAAAAAATTCATCCCACGAACAGTCGTTAAAAAAATACATCACACGTGCATATGCACGTGTGTCATTACTAGTATATAAAAAAAACATGAACCCTAGAGAAACCGTTACATTTATATTTCCTTAAAATCCTTATCCAACATACAATCATAAATAATATCCAAAATAATACGTAACCACTTGATATATAACTACTTGATAACCACTTTCTTTCTTCAATATTAATAATTTTTACTAATTATAATTAGACATTCTTTGCCTCTTCCTCAATTGTAAGAGATAGATAACTTACTTGCACATTAAAATCGTAAAGAGAAAAATAATACCTAATTTTTCAACCAAAACTAGAATTACTAACAAACATGAAAAAAATCGTCTAAGTTTATTGAAGTCTTTTGACAAGATTAACCTAAGACCACGATACTTTCAATACAACTTTACTTCATGACAGTTGCAAAATTATAACTTTAGTTTACAATTAATTCTAATATAATAATTTTCAAATTGTAATTCATAATAAAAGGAACATGTAAAAAACCACATAATATGTATATTATTGTAAAATTAGGCATTAAAAAGAAGAAGTTTACCTTAGGTTTTCTTCTTATATGTTAATGGTATTTCAATTGCCTCTAGTATCTCAAATTTATTCTTTAGAGAAAGATAACCAGAAAAACATATCAAGATAAAATGACCATAGTCACAAACATTCCCGTTTATCCATGCAAACTTCATATGATTATTTATTATTTTTAGTCATGCAAAATGGGTTAATGAACAAAGTAGTGCTAAGGTCAGGAATATTAAGGGTGTGAGGTGAAAGGTAGGGATCATGCTCTATAAATGTAATTTTTTAGAGGTTTTTTTTAAAAAAATTTTTAATTTATTTTTTAAATTCTTAATTTAATAAAATGATTTTTAGGAAACAAAAGGTTGGGGGGGGGGTGAGGAAAGAGAAGAAAAATATTTTTAATTTACCAGAAAAAGAAAAAAAGAAATGAAATATTCTTAAAATGCCTCACATGATTAGCATTTTTTAAAAACATCATTATTTTAAACTTTTTTTGTGTTCATTTTATTTCATTATTTCACACTGTAGGTCGAAATATTATTTACTTTATGATACATCCAACAACCTTTTAACTAATGGGTATCAACGAGTATGACTTAGAATGGTTTATCTGGTTGAGAGACTGCTTAACTTAATTTTGACAAATTTTACCAAATGTTTGAACTAGGCTTGAAAAATCAAGACAAGGTATTATGTGATATATTTGTAATTTTGAACATAAATGTGAAAAATAATTAATTACCAAGTCACATATATGAGATATATTATTTGCCTCTTGTCTTTGATATTTTTTTACACACCCATATATGGTCACACGCATAAGAGGAACTACATAGGGCCAAAGGGTCCCCCAAAAAATATTTAAAATAGTTTTTAAAGGTACAGATAATGGATATACTCGTCATTCTAAATTATTATCTGAAAGTTATAATTAAAAACCCATATTAAGGAATAAGCACTTAAATCCCAATTAGAAACTAACTCATCAATCCTCGCCACTTAGGAAAAACTTGGAAAATTCATCATTAGGAGTTCATCCTAAATCTTCTCCACAATTAGGTTTTTTTTTTCTTTCTTCCTCAATTCATTATTTTCTCTCTCTCTCTCTTTGTTGTTCTTTTTATTTGATTCTATGTTGTGAATAGAATATATAAAATTTATAGGGTAACTAACTACCATGATTTTACTATGATTTTACTAATTTGCATCTAGTCTTTTACTTTTGAAATCATGTGCTTTTTTTTTTTGGGGTGGGGGGGTGTTAATGATCCTCATGCCTTTAATTTACATATATATTTGAGAGGATCAAAATGTCATCATCAATAATTTACCTATATTTTTAATGTGTGGGCCCATGTCTGAATATGATAAAATAATTTAGATGTGGGACTCCTAATGGCCCTAAATAAGCTCCACACAATACATGTGGTGAAAAAATATCAATGTTCCCTTGACGGAGAGGTGATCTGGACTCTCATTGTTCGCCCACCCCCCAATGCTGAATCCTGGTTTTGCCCCTAGTCACACGTACATATGCCTGTGGGAGTTTACTAGTCTAACAAAGGGAAAAATGGACAGCACTCATCTAATCTTAACGGCATTTTAACATCCTTAGAAATGAATAAGATACTAGTAATTTTACAAATACAATTGAGGATTATCGAAGTTTAATTAATGGTTCAGACAGGAAAATTTATCCAGTCCATTTCTGACAAAGAAACGGACCATCCATTTCTGACAAAGAAACGGAACATCCATTTCTTTGTAGATGTGTGACATGTGTTATAATATCACATCAAGTGGTTGATGTTTATTTGCAAGTCACATCAAAAGATTGTGATTAAATTTAAAAAAAAAATTGATGTGTCTTATAAATGGATCTCAATCTTCCGAATTCACATCCGCATCCATGTAGGGGTATCCGAATCCGTCCGATTACTAATAGGATGTGGATATGGTATACCCCTTTCTTATCGATTATTATCCATCCGATAAAAGTATCCGATTAAGTTACTTATTTAGATTTATTTTTCTTATTTTTATAAACTTTTTACTTGTGATATGTAACTATTTTTCTAGATTTTCTACTAAAATAGCTACCAAATTGCTAAATTCTTAAATTTCAAATCTAGACCTCACAAATAAAATGGTAAAGATGTAAACAGGTAGTCAAAAACTTGTATTCATACCTATTTAGAATAATTTACTTAAGAAAATAACTATCCGATTATCATCTGAATCCGTCCCAAAATTGATAGGATATTATCCGAATTCGTCCGAATATAATAAGATGCGGATATGGTATTACCACTATCCGATCCAAATTCTGTTCAAACAGTTCAACTAGTGTTGCTAAATCCTTCTTAAAATCGAACAGATTTTTTGCATGTGTTTCTTCGCAAAAGTGTGATTCAATTTCCTTGGGTTACTTGATCTGATATTACTTCTTACGAGAAAAAAATCCGATTTTATTTCTTACGAATAAAAAATCCGATTTTACTTCGAGTGTGAGTTATAATAGTTGAATTCAACAATCTACAAGATTTCGGTACAATTAAGGATTCTTTTTTTTTTTTTTGGAATCATGTTCTAATTCTAGTCTAGAGTGATTCAAAATTCTTAAATATAATTTTACTTAACTCGATACCATAAAAGTTTAATTACTAGAAAAGTGTCCATCCCATCCTCAAAATTTGATATTACCACTTGAATTTTCAGATAGATCACAAGTTGTGCTTTAGTGCTGAGCAATTAATGCGCAGTATTGCATAATCTACGGTCAAGATCTTGATAGTACGCTGCAAGTGCTAGACATTAATTACGCAACACCCAAGCAAAATCAAATTGAGCACACATGTTGAAAACCCTGATGGAGTGTTAGAACAAATGAATAAAATTGTTGCTGACACGCGGATTCACATAATTGTGTTAATGCACTGAATGTACAACTTAATCATCAAAATTTGATATTACCACTTGAGTTTTCAGATATAGCACAGGTTGTGCTTTAGTGCTGAGCAATTAATGCACAATACCACATAACCTACGGTCGAGATCAAGATCTCGATCTTGACAGTACGCTGCAAGTCCTGGACATTAATTACACAACACCCAAATAAAATCAAATCGAACACACATGTTGTTGAAGACCCTGATGGAGTGTTAGAACAAGTGAATAAAATTGCTGCTGACACGCGGATTCACATAATTGTGTTAATGCACTGTAGTACAACTTGAAAAATCCACCGGTTAGAGTGTCCATCTAATGATGGAGCCCCTGCAATTACAAGTGTTATTTATTTATTTTTTTTTATCAAAATCCTTCCATGCTAAAGGCGGAAACTAATCAAATCCTAGCAGTTCTCTATTTGGCGCACTCCATATTATCACCTAATAAATCAGTGGATAGATAACACCAAGAACTAATGGTCCTAATCAAATGAGTAGGCTTACCATTGAAGGGTTGGTCAGTCGGTAATGAAGGTACCTCTTAGTGAAAATGTTATAGGTTTGATTCTTCCTATGGTATCTATAAGGCTCCCCCCAACCCCCCCCAATTATTAATATATATATAAAAATGAGTAGGTTTAATTTGAAGCCTTTGAAACCTTAACTACTTACAGGCACGGAAAAACATTTTAGCAAAATTCGCCAAGTTTGATAGGGACAGAAATAAAAAAGGGGGCAAAATCAATATTTGACTAAAACTTGCTAGAAACTGGCCGATTTTCTAGCAAACCGGTGAAATAATGGCAAAAATTGCTGAAACTTCGCAGAACCTTGCCTTTATCTCTCTCTTTCATTCAAATCTTCTATCAACACTTCATTACCCTAATCGTCCCAAGCAAATGCCCAATCTTTCACTTCGACAGTGATGTCTCTGCTCCAAATTCCAACCCTATTAACCCTGCAACATTGGAGCCAACTCGCAAGTTGTAACTCGTTCTCTGAACCATTCCTATAAATTTTGAGATAGATTTTCCTAGTTGCAAGTTGTGACTCACAGGGCTTAGTTGAGCTAGATCTTCCTAGTTTTGGTTGCGGTTGTAGTGACCTAAACCTCTCTATATAGCCTCTCTCAGGTTATCCACAAAACCCTCTTAAAGGTACTCTCCAAATGACACATTTCTTTCTCATTCTCTCATTATCGGCTATTTGAATTCTTATTTTGATTTCTGCAAGTAAGAATTTCAATCTCTTCGATGCTCTTCTTCTATAAGCTTGGCAATGGTTAACAACCTTGGGGGTTGGGGCATGCATCAGCGAAACTGCCCTTTAAATATTAGCAAAATTTTCCAATTTGCTGAGTTCGCCAAGGGCGAACTGACGAATTTCACCGAAATGTCGCACCTTGGTTACAAGTCTACCAAAAGACATAACAAATAGCCACACATGACACGAAATATCCAACTAAGTGGAGTTTTATTGACTCTAGATCCTCTAACCTCGATGCCCCTATATTCCCAAAATTTCCTTCTTATAGTCCAGCTCACATAGTGGGCCTAGGTGGTTTGTGTTAGGTGGGCTATGAGAGAGGATTTTAGGGGAACAACGGTAATGGGGTAGAGGATTTGAATTAAGTTTTATTACTCTTGAATAGACCATAAATGTGAAAACACAACTTGAAGGGGTTTGGGAAAGAAAGGCAGAAACACTGAAAGGTCCCCCCCCACTAAAGAGCTATCAGCTACAGTTAGTCTTGGCCCATCTGAATCTAAAGAGTGTGTTCTCTAAGTTTTACGGGGCCTCACTGCCTAAGCCCTTCAAAGAACTAGAGCCAGCTATCACTTAGCTTCATTTCCCTAACAATAGTGGTCATTTGATGTTTAATTTTGAAACACAGAGAATGTAAATCATAATATAAAAAATTTCAAACAACTGATATATACAATTTAAAAATAGACTGATGCATATGTGAGTTTCATATTACCTTATCCTCATAATGTGAAATTTCGTTGTTTCGCCCTTTGGCATACCTAGTGAACAATCGAAATTCACCTGAATTTCAGCTGAAATATGGCCAAATTTCAACCCCCCATTTCAGCAGGGGTATTTTAGGTCATTTGGGCCCAAATTTGGTGTATACCCTAATTTGATGCCAATAAACACATCGGAATTATGGGTTTTGACTAAAACCTCACGTAAATTGGTGTTTTTGACCAGCACATATCCTACTATATACAGGCAAAATTGGAATTCTAGAACATTATTTAAAACAATTAAACCAAAATAAATATGTGCAAGGACAATAAGCATTATTATAAAATATTAGTATACAAATACAACTAAGTATAGTATACATGTGTTGGTACAACTTGTATCATGTCAATACCAAGTACTATGCCTTGGTGGATCCATCTGTTGTGAGCCCAGTGACTCATGTCTCATGCTATAAGGCCCAAAGGCTATAGTTGTGAGCTTCTCCTCCATAATATTTTTAAAGCACTCCATGACATTCATGCTGATGGTTATTGAGGTAAGGAAAAACTAGAGCTTTGTAATTGGCATCTATTGATGCAAAACTACTTCCATTAGGAGGGTAATAAGAATAGAGATACGGAAGAGACTCAAGAGACCCTGTTGGGTGTGGTGATGCTGGTGTTGGTTCATATGATGTTAGGTTTAGTCACATACCATATTAGTTTGCCACCTCCAACATACTAGTTTTCTAGAGCCACTGGGAGGGATAATTGGGACACTTTGATGATGACGACCCCAACCATCATAGCCCCATTAGTAGATGTGGTCCATGTGGCGCTTCTAGAGTCATCCATGCTCATGGATGATCCATTATTTTACCCATAGTAGTGTGAATTCCTAGAAGATGGGTATATACCATCGCGTCCATGAGCAAGAGGAACACTATAACTATAAACCCCATAGTCATAAGAAGATGTGAAGCCTATGGACTCTTCTAAGCTCATGGACTCCATCTCTCTCAACAAACTGTCCGTCATATCGAAATGGTCGTATGTGCCATACAATCAATTATTGTCACTATAACCATAGCCATGCATATGCTACTGCTCCTCCCCGTGGCCCCTTCCCTAGCCTAGTGTAGCTCATAGTATGACCACAATGAATCGCACCATAACCGTCATCTTGGGTGGTATGCGTGTATTGAGTCTCTCCAGTGTATCTTTTCGAGGGATGTTGTGTCTCTGATAATGGAACATGTAATTGCTTTTGTACTCCTCCACCACTACCAAGACCACCGTCATCATCATCATCATCCCTTCAAGTTTGAAAAAAATAATAATTTGGAGAGCAGTGGTTACCTCTCAAATGAAAACGTCCACAAACTCCCAGATCTATGTGAAACCCCACTTTATCGTCGCAAAAAATGCTATATCCGTCAAGAATGAAGTGAGACCTATTGCTGTATATTGAAAATCGAAGGAAAATATGGTAAGAATGCAAGAAATAAGATTAATCATACTACTATTATAAAAGCACGAACTGAGGGAGGATGGCTACATTTCACTTCCCAAAACACCCTTACCTTTTAAAACTACTAAACCTTTAAGTCATCAAAAAAGAATATCCAAAAATATAATTTGCCAAATAACTAAACGAGATTTAAATTTCCAACAGTTAACTAAATCGTGTGCTGGCTAAACCCCAAATCGTGATTTATCATAAATTAATTAAAAAAAAATCAATGATCATGATTAGAAATAATAATATTAATGGCATAAATTTAAACATATTTAAACATCCAACTAATAAAACTTAAAATTGCTATTAATATGAATGGAAACTTTATGAGAAAGTTTAGGGATTAAAAAATAAAAGTAAATGATTATGATTAGATATAATAAAATTGATAGTTGAAATTCTAAACGAGATTTAAATTTCCATTGATAGTCGAAATTCTATAATCGTAAATTAACATGTATCTAAAGTTATACTACTCCACTAAAAGTAGTTAAAACACTCCACTAAAAGTAGTATACATTTCATTTCCCAAAACACCCATACCTTCTAAAACTACTAAATCTTTAAGTCATTAAAAAAGAATATCCAAAAATATAATTTGTTAAATAACTAAACAATATTTAAATTTCCAAACAGTTAACTAAATCGTGTACAGACAAAACCCCAAATCCGTTTATCAGTTTATAGCATTTACTATGAGAGAAAGAAACACTAAACTGGAGGAAGAGAAGATGAGGGTCTCTACCCTTCCTTAGTTCCATTTTCTCTCTTTTTCTTCTGACGACAGACTGCGCCTGAAAAAGAAACAAGAAGGCTAAAAAGAAACAAGAAGGCTAAAACAGGGAACCCCCACCTCAACTGGGCCTGCAAAGGTCAGAGAAATGGTTGCATAATCTTAATTGATTAGGTTATTGTATTTGTAAAAAGTATAAATACCAGTTTGGGGATGTCTGTTGAAATCTCTCTTCTCTGGATTGATAGAGGAAAAAGGAGAATATTGGAGAACGGATTACAGCATTGCAGCAACTTGTTTCTTCTTTCAGGAAGGTGAGATATAATGAAAGTAAATCTCACTGATTGAGATTTCTTCCTTCTCTTTTTCGTTTCAATTATCTGGGGTTTTGTAATTTTGGATTGTACAGACACAGCTTCCGTTCTTCATGAAACTGTGGGATACATCAAATTTCTGCATGACCAAGTTCAGATAATTGCCTAATCTCCACTAGTGGTGGGGGTGACCAGAAGTAACGAAGGTAAACAGCTTGTTTATATAATAAAAGCTGAGAAATTATTTCTCTGTGTTTTGTGTGTGACAGGTTCTGAGTTCTCCATATATGCAGAAACTGCTATCATCTCATGTAAATATATTCCCAGTTCTTTAGTTTTTTCACTTTGGAATTGTCAATTGTTATGACCTTATTAAACTTAATTGTTGCCTCATTAATAGAATCCATGTTTTTGTTGCAATTGGTGATGGTTGTCTCTTTCATGCAAGAAGGAAAATAGGGCTGAAGAAGATGAATCAAAGTATGATCTGAGAAGCAGAGGTTTGTGTTTGGTGCCAGTAGCATGGACTGCTAAGGTGGCCAACACTAATGGAGCTGATTTTTGGTCGTCTGCCATGGCATCCGACACCAACTCCAAGCAGTGAATTCTTTTCAGACCTCGCATACAAAAGGACAGAGATGGAGAAAACAGAACTGCTGATCTTTCTTATACTCTTTTCCATGCTTTCATGGCTGGTTTTATAGAAAATATAGCTTCTTTTTTTTTTTATTATTGGAAAGGGGGAGTTTATACACATTTCACATATATCATGGAAGATTATGTGATTAGAAAAAGCAACCCAAGTGACATAACTGAATTCTGGATTGTTCGAGATGAGAAATTTGGTTTCTTTTCATTGGGTTTTGTGTCTTCGTAGATGTGCAGAAAAACACAAAGAAATGATCAATCCAAATGAGCAGAATTCTGGAAGAATGCAACGCGCATGTGATTGATTGTATTCGCATTCAAATCAAATATACTGGGTTGAATAGATTTTGAATTCAAGCATTCAATCTCCATTGCTTATATCCATCTGTGCCTGAAACGTTTCTGCAATCATATAGGATGAAGATGATGATGAGACAGCAATGTTTCCTGTATGTGATTTGTAAGTCGAGAGCTGAGTCAGCATGTACTTCTTCATCGTTTATAACAGTCGAATAAAATTTTCATTATCTTTGGTGATTCTTTAATATTTCAAATGTGTTTTCTCTACCTTCTAATTTCATTTTTGTATTTTTTTGCAACTTATTATATGCTTTAAGTCTCTGAATTTTAGTTAAATTTATTATCCTATTTTTCTAAGCTTTCAGTTTAGGTCAGAGACCGAAATTTCGTTTCCTTCTCTCTTTTTCTCTTATTTAAATCTTTGTTATTCTTTTTACCCAATAAAGGGGGGGAAAATTTTGTATTTGTTCTGTTGCATTATATTGTGTTGTCGCCAGAACCTTAGGGGGCGTTTGGTTCCGCAATTTCCTGGAGTCCGCTTCTGTAGGGAATCATGAGTCTGTGTAATTAGGTTCTGTAGAATCATATTCGTAAAAAAAAAACTGTTTGGTTACCCTGATTCTGGAAAGTGAATCTGTCTGAAAAACCATTTGGTTACCCTGATTCTGAAAGTGAATCTGTCTGAAAAACTATTTGGTTACCCTGATTCTAAAAGTGAATCTATTTAAAAAACTGTTTGGTTACCTTGAATCTGTGAGTAGATTCAACCTGAATCACTTTGAACAACCATTTATTACTGGGTTGAGGGCTATTGAGATGACAAATTTTTTCCCCCTATTAAGTGTAATATATAATTTTATATAAGTGTAACTACATAATATAAAACATAGCAAGACCAAAACTTTATGAGAGTACCAACAACAGCTTGAAGTACTGGATCCAATGTTGCATGATCCTATAATTGAAGATAAGAGGTTTGACGAATACCCAGTTTAATTAGGATCTCTTTCATGCACCTGCTAATGTCAACCTTGTGGATCTCTTTCTATTTATAGCCAACTTGCCATTGGCTATAAATCTAAGGTCCATACTTTGTGGAAACTAAATTCAGTCGTTCATTTTTAGGCTGCAAATTCTGGTTTTTCTCTAAGAGCATTATCCTTTCTCAAGTTGAGTTTGATTCTCGTGTTGATACTATGGCGTTTGGATACTAATTCATTACTCCTTGTTTTTCTTCTAGATGTCCTACTAAAGAGTAGGAAGGTAGTCCTTCTACACTGAAGTTACAGTTTTGGCCACTTGAATTGCAATGACTGGTACATATAACAGAAGCTAATAATTATTCGGTAATTGTAATCTCAGGTCTCCATCCCCCCCCCCCCCCCCCCCCCCCCCCCCCCCCCCCCGAGCCCCCCCCCCACACGGAGAGGGGGGGTTGTTTGGGTTTGTTTTAGTTTTTTTGTCTTATACATTACTTCTTTTCTCTTTTTTTTTTTTTTTTTCTTCCTCTTTTTTCCCCCTTTTTTTTTTTTCTCCTTATTTTTGAATTTTTTTTTTTTTTGTTATAATTTTTTTTTTTTTTTTTTTTTGTTTTGATTTTTTTTTTTTTTTGCCCCTATTTTTGTTTTGGGGGCTGTTATCGGATATTAGTCTTTCAGTGTAACACAAAGACTAATAGTCCCACTCATTGTAAAGTTCCTTTACTTATAGAACTCTACTCATTGTAAAATACCACATCATGTACACTACCATCTCTATTTAAAGATAATGAAAGCTCTCCCCAGAATACGGTTGATTGGGGATTTCATCGTGGACGTAGACTTCATACTGAAGATCGAACCACGTTAAAATTGTGTTTCTATTTTGAACATGGTATTAGAGCATATACGATCTGGGAATTAATTCGGTGGTGGCAAAGATCCGGTCTTGGTATTTTTTTTTCGGGTTCTTCAGAACCCTCTTCTCGGCTTTGTGCTGCATCTCCGCAAGGAGAGACGATTTGCTTCCCTCTCTGAATTGCTAAAGCGGTTTTAGTTTCACGAAGCAATGTTGATTATCTTCATCGAGTCCGTTTTTTGAGATTCACACAGCATCTTTAGTTTCTTGTTAGACAAAGGAGGCGTGTCAAGTGCAAACTTGATAAATTGGGCCCACCAATCTGCAACGCTTTCAATTGAAAATCTTGAAGCTCCACGTGCCCTTTGCCAAATTCAAGATAAGTACATTGCTGTCTCTTTTTGTGTTCTTTGTTTGCTTGGCACTTGGTTAGTGCTTGGGTCTCACGTTTTTTTAAGCCTTCAAAAAACCTTTTTTTTTTGCCTTTCTGCTTTGGGTTTAACGTGTAAACCCTTTGCCATTCTGATTTTGTTTCTCCAAATTAAAAAAAAAAAAGGGAGAAAGGAAAGGCAAAACATCTCTTTTAACCCTTTGCTTGGTTATTGATTGGTTGTTGCACGGGTAGAAGTACTCATCATGATTGATTCAAAGGTTTCATACGAATCTACTGGTCGTCTTACCTCCACCTTACTCAATGAGAGAAATTTTTTGACTTGGTCTCGTGCAATAACCGTTGCCTTAGGTGGTCGTTCTAAAATTGGTCATGTTAATGGACAGACCAAAGCTCTTGATATTGCTGACCCCAAATATGGTGAATGGCTTGCCAATGATAACCAAGTTATGACTTGGCTTTTTAATTCCATGGAACCTCAGATATATGAGATTTTTGCTTACTTTGAAACGGCTAAATCTCTGTGGGATGCCTTAAGTCTTATGTATGGACAAGCTGATAATTCCTCTAGAATCTATGAACTGCAACAAGAGATTACTCATGTTGAGCAAGGATCTTCTCGATCTTTTTTCTCACCATCTTGGAAACCTTAAAAAGAAATGGGATGAACTTCGTCAAGATCGTCCCCCAGCCCAAACTATTGATGAATATATGAAGAGAGATGAGCATGACCGTGTCTTTCAACTGTTAGCCAGTATTCGACCTGAATATGAAGACTTAAAAAGACAGATACTTATGAATTCAGAAATTCCCACATTCACTACTGTTTGTGCCACTATTCAGAGAGAAGAGACTAGAATACGTGTTATGCATTCTGAATCTAAAACAGGGACTGATCAAAGTGAGACTATTGCCCATGTTGCAAAAACAAATATTTTTCCTAATTCTGGCTCTGGAAATCAAGTCTCTTATGGTCGTCATCGTGGGAAAGGTCGTGGAACTCGACCTACTTATCATTGTGATCATTGTAATCGTGATGGTCATTCTAAAGAACGTTGCTGGCAGTTGCACCCTCACTTGCGTCCTTCTAAAGATCAGACCACCACTAAAACATCAGATCCAAAAATTGTTGCGCAAGCAGGCTCTTCAGATTTTAAGGGTTCTCTTGAACAGATTGCATCTCAACTACAACAGTTCCTTCAGTCAAATAGTTCTGTTCGCTCAGCAGCTGAATCAAGCAATGTTGCTCACACCACCGGTACTCCCCTTGCCCTTTCCACTTTATCTCATAATTATTTTATAGTGGATTCTGGTGCAACTGACAATATGTGTCGTTCTTCATATTATTTATCTGATTTGAGTACTGATAAAGTGGACTCCTTCCCTCCTATTACGGTTGCTAATGGCACCACTGTTCCTATTCAAGGACATGGGAAATTGAATTTATTTTCAACTCAAGCGGATGCATTGTTTGTGCCATCTTTGTCTATGAATTTACTATCGCTAGCAAGATCACTAAAAGTTTGAATTGTCATGTGATATTTTCCAAGGACAAAGTAATATTTCAGACAAGCAGAACCGGAATGACGATTGGTGAAGGTCGCCTCAAAGATGGTCTCTATGTGTTGGACTCTCCAAACAATGCTTTGGTTTCTTTGAGAAAACCTGAGAAATCCCAACTTTGGCATTGGCGTATGGGTCATCCTTCTGATAGGATTCTAAATTTTTTGAATTCATCTTTCTTTTTTGATTCCAGTTGTTGTGATGCTTGTCATTTTGCTAAACAACATAGGTTGCCTTTTCCGAACAAAGACTCATGTTTCCAGTACGTTTTTTGAGATTGTGCATTCTGATGTTTGGCACTCTCCTATGGATTCTAGAGATGGTTTTAAATATTTCATTAGTTTTATTGATGATAAATCACGAGCCACGTGGTTATATTTATTGCGATCCAAGAATGAAGTTTTGCAGATATTTCAAGATTTTTGCAAAATGGTTCACACTCAATTTCAGATGAGTATTAAAATCTTGCGGACAGATAATGGCACAGAGTATACAAATACTCCTTTCCAGTCCTATCTTAGAAATATGGGAATCTTGCATCAAACATCCTGTGTTGGCACACCTCAACAAAATGGAGTTGCTGAACGTAAGAATAGGCATTTGCTGGAGGTGACCCGTTCTTTACTTTTTCATGGAAATCTTCCAAAAATTTATTGGTCTGATGCGGTTCTTACAAGTTGTTATTTGATTAATCGTCTTCCAAGTAGTGTGTTACAATTCAAGATTCCACTGGAAGTTCTCTATAATCGTTCAATTACAATGACTCATCTTAGAGTCTTTGGTTGTGTTGCTTATGTTCACTCGCAAAGATGGTAGCAAACTTGATCCTCGTTCTCAGAAGTGTGTATTTTTGGGGTACTCGACATCACAAAAGGGCTATAAATGTTATCATCCTTCCACCAAGAAAGTTTTTATTTCTCGTGATGTTTCCTTTAATGAAACTCACATGTTTTATCCTGGCAGGAGTCAAATTCAGGGGGAGAATATGGATAATTATAATGAACTTGTTGTGCAGGAATTTGCTCCTACCCCATTACCAAGTATGCCAGATAGCTCATCAATTGACATTGAGCAACAAAATCTTGATACTCAAGAAGAACCACAAATATTGGTTCCACCTGAGAATGAGCAGACATCATCTATACAAGTTCGAAGGTCAACTCGAGTCTCTAAACCTTCCATCAGATTGCATGACTTTTCAACATATCATGCAAGAAAATATCCCATTCAATCTCATATTTGTTATGATCGTATTTCTCCTCAATTTCTTACATTTTTAACTGCCATTGATGATCATAAGGAACCAATTAATTACCTTGAAGCCAAGAATTCATCAAGATGGATAAAGGCTATGGAAGACGAACTAAAGGCCCTTGATAAGAATCATACTTGGGATATTGTTCCACTTCCAAATGGTGTACACCCAGTTGGTTGTCGATGGGTCTATAAAACCAAATACAACAATGATGGTACAATTGAAAGATACAAGGCTAGGCTTGTTGCCAAAGGATATACCCAAACATATGGGGTTGACTATAAGGAAACTTTTGCACCAGTAGTGAAGATGAACACTGTAAGAGTGTTAATGTCAATAGCCATCAATTGTGAATGGCCTCTCTTTCAAATGGATGTTAAGAATGCATTCTTACAAGGAGATTTGCTAGAAGAAGTATACATGGAAGTTCCTCCAGGTCATCCATTAAAAAATCAAGATGGTATTGCCTGTAGATTGAAAAAGGCAATATACGGTCTTAAGCAATCACCACGAGCGTGGTATGAGAAGTTAAGTACAGCCCTTATAGTTTTTGGATTCAAAAGAAGTGGATCAGACTCTTCAATGTTTGTCAAGAAAACTACTGGCGGTATAGTTGTCGTCTTAGTCTACGTTGATGACATAGTTATCACTGGAGATAATCATCAGGAAATTACTACTCTCAAGCAATATTTGGATAAAACTTTTGACATCAAGGATTTGGGAAAACTTCGATATTTTCTTGGTATTGAAGTTGCAAGCTCTAGTAAGGGATTGTTCATTTGTCAAAGGAAGTATACTCTTGACCTTCTAAAAGAAACTGGAAAAATGGGTGTAAAACCAGCTAATTCTCCCATGGACTATAATAGCAAAGTGGTCAATGATTTTACTCCTCTGCAAGATATTGGTTGTTTCCAACGATTAGTAGGACGGCTAATTTATCTTACTATTACTAGACCCGATATTGCTTATTCAAAGGAGTTATGTGAGCCAATTCATGCATGCTCCTACCAAAGGACATATGGAGTTGGTAGACCGTATTCTATGTTACTTGAAGTCATCTCCGGGACGAGGTATATGGATGAAGAAAAATGGGAACACTATTATTGAAGGATTCTCTCGATGCCGATTGGGCGGGTAATCCTATTGATCGAAAATCAACTACCGGCTTCGCGTATTTGTTGGAGGAAATCTAGTCACTTGGAAAAGTAAAAAACAAAGTGTGGTTGCACGCTCCAAAGGCTTGAAGCCGAGTATAGAGCAATGGCATCTACAACTAGTGAATTGGTATGGATCAGATCTCTTCAAGAATTAGGATTTGACAGCTTTAATCAACCTATGAAGCTCTTCTCTGATAATCAAGCAGCTACTCACATTGCTTCCAACCCAAAGATTTCATGAAAGAACCAAACACATTGAGATTGATTGTCATTTTATTCGTGAGAAAGTCCAAGATGGAACTATTGAAACTCCATTCATAAGAAGTGAAGAGCAACTTGCAGATATTTTCACAAAAGCTTTATCCAAGGGAACATTCCAAAAACTATTGTCCAAGTTGACCTCAGATGTTATCTTCGATCCAACTTGAGGGGGAGTGTTATCGGATATTAGTCTTTCAGTGTAACACAAAGACTAATAGTTCCACTCATTATAAAGTTCCTTTACTTGTAGAACTCTACTCATTGTAAAATACCACATCATGTACACTACCATCTCTATTTAAAGATAATGAAAGCTCTCCCCCGAATACGGTTGATTGGGGATTTCACCGTGGAGAATACACCCTCCAAAAAACAACCAAAAACAAAAAAAATTTACTTCTTTTTTTAACCCCCCCCCCCCAACCCCCACCACCCCCACCCCAGAACCGAGATTCTGAGAAATATTTTAACCTTGAAGGAAAGGTTTGGGCTTTCCTGTTGTAGTTCTTTGTCTTATCTTTAAGCATGCTTTCGAGTTAGGATTCTTTGTGTGGTTGGTCTTCAATTTTCAGTTTCTTGTTGATGATGCATGCAAGTGACACTATGTAGGTCTAATTAATTATTGGTGTCTTAAATGACATTTCATAACAGTAATTACATTCTATGAAACACATGCACTGGAAACGGCTGAGAAATTTCCAATCTGCAAGAATAATATAGAACGGAAGTTCAGAAAGCAGATGTTGAAGAAGCGACTCTCCCAAAATACAATACACATGAAAGAAGGTATTGGCAGTTGCAACCAAATGCATGTTCCAATGTGACATCCTAAGTTTTATTATGTTTATAATAGTGAGAAGCTAGGATTTTGGTGAAAAACAAGAGTTGATTAATTTGCATTGCCCATGAAACTTCTGCAACTTATGTGAGATTTTTTTTCTTCTTCCTGTAGAAACCTTGTTGATTAAGCTTTGTGCGATGTTTGTTAAGTTATTCATGAAAGATTCAGAACAGATTAAAAAATGGTTTTTTATCTTTTAGATTGTTATATGCCTTTTCTAGAAATTAGAGATCTTTGTCATGGCAAGACAGTTTCTGTGGACATGGATGACGACTTGCACGTAAACGAGTTAAATTCTCAAACTGAGTGTTGCGGTCAGTTGGTGCTGATTTGCCTCACAAAACCTCACAAAATCAAATTTATGCAGAGGGAGGCGTTTTATTAGGTTTTGCTTCATCTCTTTTCGTTTACAGAAGAGGAGAAAGATGTACAGGATTTAGTGACTTTGGTGGGACTGAAATGGAGATCAAGAAGATTACCAGAAGCACTGAGATATGCATAGAAGCGAGCTGGAATTGTGAATGTGAAGGTTTTTCCTCGTCCGATCCAGCAATCACAGTAGCGAACTAGAGTTTGCTGTGGTGTACAGATTACGGAGGAGAAAAGCTGGTGGTGTTGTGTTGTTTTTAGTTCTTCTTTTGCTTCACTAGCTTGCACATCGATTATTTTTTTCTTTGTGTTCAGTAGGGTAGCAATGAGACCTTCTTTATCACTCAGTAGAGAGCATTTGATGCCTTCATGATTTCTTGCAATGCTTCCACTTTCTTACTTAGATTCTTCTCCCAGTGTTACTAAACCTGGTATCAAATAATAATTAATAAGGCCTAACCATTTAGAAATTAATAATTTTTACTAGGCTTATTAATCTCACGATTAGTACCTCTTTTATTTTGCTAGCGGTTAGAAATGTCATTTACCTCTTTATTGTTAGGCATCCCAAATATATAGGTATTAAATTAAAATTTAATTCGAAAAGAAACATAAATATTTTTAAGAATAAATTACATAAAAATAAGAAATTATATTTAACAACGCATTGCACATGCGTCATTACTAGAATATATAGACAAATTCAGGAAAAATAGGTTGTAAAATCGTGAAAAATTCAGCGAATTATCGGTTTTCGTCGCCTTTGTCGATTTTTGTTCAAGTCAGTTTCGCTCTAAAAAAATCACTAAATGACGAATCGTTTGGCGAAATGTTTTTCTATGTCTGTCCTCTAGACTTTTTAAAATTACTAATTTAACCTCAGATTTTGCCTGATTTTTCTATATCCTGTCTTGTTAAGCTCCATTTAGTTAATGATGATTTGGTAGCATGTATTTTTTAAGAACTTCAAAATAAATCGAAGTTTATTATTACTTATTTATCTCATCATAACCAACTCTTTAGTATTCTAATAATTTTTTTCAATGAGGACAATTCTAACAAAAGGTAAAATGAATATTACACATAAAATCTGGACGGTCTCATAACAAAAATAATATTCGATTAGTAATAAACTATAGCACAAAGGACATCAATAGTTATCCATTTGTTTCTATATTCTTCTTTTTTCTGCCAATGGTGAGTTAGTTAAGCGGTTAAAAGCCCAAACTCTAATGGAGAGGTATTGGGTTTGCACCCATTTGACGGCACTTATAAATATATATATATATATATATATTTTTTATATTTTATATATTCTTATCTTTCCTCTAATTCTCCTTGATAAATTCAGAAAGGAAAAAAAAAATAAATCAACCAAACCTTAGCGGAAATGACGAACATGAGCGCGTGTGACTTCCCTGTTTCGAACGGTTAAACCACGCGCGGAACCCATCGCAAAAGTCACGCAAACAGTTGAGATGAAGATACATTCAAAGTTTTCAAGTCATTGAACCCCAAGTTTTCAAGTCATTGAACCCCGCTCTTTCTGCAAGTCCATGAACATCTTTCAATGGATCAGTTACTCCATATTCCCAATCGGATCATAAATCCCAGGAACGAGAATAAATAACTAACTAACAACTAGCAGAAAAGATCATGGTGGCTGATGCCTGGCATTGATCAATGAAAGTAACTTCCATGAAGACGATGCATTCTTCGAGATTCGGTGGAATCAGGAAAAGGTTTCGGTGATATTTGTTGTTGGAACTCCGAAAATTTGAGCTTCTATGCCTACATTTCATGATTTATGTTAGAAGATACAGGGATATTTTAGAGTTCGAGATTCATTGGCTAAATTCGGGATACAGGGTATTCTGCCGAAATCGAGTTTCGGATGGAGAACTTTCATGATTTCTATTAAAGAAAGAAGAGGGTTCAGTGATTTAGGTTGTGGGTTTTTGGGCTATTCGAGCTTACGCTGGAGAATTTTAATGATTTTCGTTTCATGATTTCTATTGAAGAAGGAAGAGGAAGAGAGTTCAGTGACCTGGGTTGTGTTTTCTCTGGCAATTCGAGCTCTAGATTCCCACATTTGATAAGTTCTGTAAAATAAGAAACATGATCTAGTTATTTGGGTTCTAAGCAATTTGAGAGGTTTTGTCATTGCCAATTTCAGAACACATTGGGTTGACTCACAATGGCTTCGGTGGTGAAGTCATCTCGGTCGAAGGCCCCAGTTCTACAAACTGCAAACCCTCAGGTCCCACAAACTGGTAGCTGGGGCAGACAGCAAAACGTTGCTATTGCCGGCGGCATCCCCAATGGCACCAGCAACATCCCCAATGGCACCAGCAACATCAACAGCAACAACGCCAGCAATAACAACACTGGTACGCTTAGCGAGAAACTGAAGGTCTTCAAGGCTTCTCAGTTCGATCCCCATGCTTTCGTCACATCTAAATGCGAAACTATGAGCGAGAAGGTAGTTGCTCAATCTCTCAATTTATCCTCAAGTCCTTTTTCTTGGGTTTGTTTAAATAAATAATAAGTTGAAACCTTAAGGTCATGAGACATTCTGATTAGGATTCAGGTCTAGATATATATATGCAAAGTGTTTCGCAATTCAAAAGCACAAGATTGAAAATTGATTTGTTTTACTTTCTCTCTCTCTAAAATAAACAGAGATTTCATCTTCATCCTTTTCCTGTTGCTGTTTTTTCTCTTGGTTAGCAGGAATCTATTATAACGTAATTTGGTGAATCATTTTAGAGAAGAGGAGGGGTGGAAACAATAACATGGTCATCATGATACACACAGGGGTCTATGGGGAAGCTAGCTTTGTTGAATTTCATTTGGAAAAAGGTTTCTATGCAATTAAATAGGATCTGGAAGTAGCCACTCTTAATCCTTGAGGGCTTTGGTATATTCAAAATTTATTCAATTAAGTAAAACATCACAATAAGAGAAGCATCTTCCCTTCTATGAATGTGAACTTCGGTTCTCTACAATTCTATCATTAGGTTTCATTTAATATAAGAATGGCCTTGCGGAGATTAAGGAGGTCTTAAATGTTAGCAAACAGTTAAAAAACAAACACACAAAACAAGATTTTACGTGGTTCACCCGAAGGCTACATCTACGGCATTACTGCATAGCAGATATGGTTTCCTATATATGGTTTCACTAGGAAGAAGAAGAGTAACGTTCAACTTTTGCCGTTTTCTATCCCTGTCAACCTGTTGAGAGACTATAAACATAGAAACAGGTGAAAGTTACTTCAAAATAAGACTGAAATGCCTCTGTACTGAAAAAGCCCAAAACAGCAAGACAGGATTTTCAAACAGTTTGGGACCCACAACCAGTCATTTCTGAGAGCTTGAAATTCTGAACGTCATCAAAAAATGACAATCCAGGTGCATTTAGGCCATGAAACAGGCCCCAGAACATTTTACATCGTGAAAATTGGTCTTCTCTGCAAAATTAGATGCATATACTACTTCCCTTGGTATCCTTTTTAGTCAGGGGAACACTGAGACTGAAAAGATGGGTGATATTTTCTTTGAATTTCCAGAATCTTTAAATACTCTGTAACTTGTACTAAAATGGCTGGTCTTTTTCTCTATCACCATTTTCTCCTATTTCAATTTTCTTCATTGGTACAGGGCCTTTGTACCATCTTAAAGAGAATAATATTCTTAACAAGATAAATTTTTAGAAAAGGAAGGTTGTTTATTATTTTGTGCACAGCTAAGCAAGGTTTCTCTTTCTCTGTTTGTCTAAATGTGTGTGTCTATATCAGTTTTTAGCGTGTAGGTGTACCATGTGAAGTTGAACTTCAGCCACTTAATTGCAGGAAATTAGACGCTTATGCTCTTACCTTTTAGATTTGAAGAAGGCTTCTGCTGAGGAAATGCGTAAAAGTGTATATGCTAACTATGCAGCCTTTATACGGTTAGTGAAATGCATGACGATTCTACAATAATATTTTAATGACTCTAAATGAACTGATTGTGTCTTGGTCAGCAGCTCTATCTCATCACATCTGTTTGTAACCCTCTTTCTCAATTTGTAGCTTTGTATTCCTTCTTTATATAATGTTAATCTCTTAGCATCAAGCATGTCTTGGTGCAATAATGAAGTTGCACTAATGCAACCTCTTGGTCATGGATTTGAAACTTGGAAACAGCCTCCTCTGTGCAGTGGGGAGTAAGCTGCATACATTTGCCCCTCCTGGACCATGCAGTAGCAAGCCTTGTGCACTTGGTTGCCTTTTACCTCTTGGTATTTAGGTGATATATATTTAGATAATTGCCTAGGTTGCCATTTACCATAATGATGCTTTATGGTTTCATGTGCTTAAGGTGATATTTGGTACACAACATAGAGCACTTTATATATCCTGTAAAGTTCACAATGGACTATCTTTTTTGTCAAAGTTATCTAATTATCTTAATTTTTTTCTTTACTTCCCTAAGTTCCCTTTAATAGGCCACAGGTTTTGTTGAAAAGAAATTTTATATTTGGGTGAAACAATATCATGTTTATGAAAGGAAACTGATTGTATTGCAACTAAAGCTGGAAAAAAAAAATTTCCAGGGAGACATCAAATGCATTTGATTTAAATTATTGTTGCTTGATCCAATTTATATAATAACTGCACTGAACTGCATGCGTGTAATCTCATTTCAATCCATTTAATTATCTTAAATAATGTTTGAAATGTGTTTATATGGTTTGAGAAGTTTTTCCACCCTAGAGAAGTTCATTGCTCTTTTAAGAATCAATGGTATTGCATGTCTCCTCTGCTTGCAGCACATCGAGGGAGATTTCAGATCTGGAAGGAGAGCTCCTTTCAATAAGAAATTTGCTGTCAACTCAGTCAGCTCTTATTCATGCTTTAGCTGAAGGAGTTCGTGTTGATTCATTATCTACTAACTCTGAAGATTCAACAGAAAAGGAAAATTTAACTTCCGAAAATAAAGAGCCTTCTAAAATAGAGAAATGGTCAGTAGAATTTCCCGATACACTTGAAGTTTTATTAGCAGAGAAGAAGGTAGATGAAGCTTTAGCTGTCCTTGATGAGGGGGAAAGTATAGTTGAAGAAGCCAGTGACAAGAAAGCATTGAGCCCGGCTGCAGTCTTATCACTGCAGACTGCTATTGCTGAGCATAGGCAAAAATTGGCAGACCAGCTTGCAGAGGCTGCTTGCCAACCTTCTATTCACGGTGTTGAACTCCGTTCAGTTGTATTAGCTTTGAGAAAACTTGGGGATGGCCTCCGTGCCCATACTTTGCTCCTTGATGCTCATTACCGCAAGCTTCACTATAACATGCAATGTCTTCGTCCATCAAATGCTTCATATGGAGGTGCATATACTACTGCACTCTCACAACTTGTCTTCTCTGCCATTGCTCAAGCAGCAAATGATTCATTGGCTGTCTTTGATGAGGAGCCTGCATATGCATCCGAGCTTGTGACTTGGTCAATCAAACAAACGGTCTCTTTTGCCCATCTGGTGAAGAGACATGCATTGGCCTCATGTGCTGCAGCAGGATGTCTAAGATCTGCCACTGAGTGTGTTCAAATAGCTTTGGGTTATTGCTCTTTGCTAGAAGCTCGTGGATTGGCCCTCTGCGCAGTCTTGTTGAAACTCTTTAAACCTAGTGTGGAGCAGGCATTGTATGCTAACCTAAAAAGAATTGAAGAGAGCAGTGCTGCACTAGCTGCTATGGATGATTGGGAACTGACATATCCTCCACTTGGTCCACGTCCATTAGGTGGATCTTCTACTGCATCTCTTGGTAGTGTAATTTCCTCCCAGCCCAAGCTCTCAAGCAGTGGTCACAAATTCAATTTCATGGTTCAGGTGACTAGCCTATGCTTTTGGATATCAAAGCTTTTCCTTCTCTTTTGTTGATCATTTTTCAACATGTTACATTTGTCTTTTCCTTGAAACATTTGAAAATATTTGGTTATTTGATATAATGCTGTACTGTAAGTTGTGCTGGGTGATTCAAGACATTTCAACCGCTCAATTACAATTATGTTTCAGAATTGAATCAGTTAACACTAAGAAACTTTTAGTTTCAAGTATTATCTGATATCAGTCATATCACTATCATCAATTTTCACTCTAGTTGTACAGTGCTTGCCTTTTTAGTTTTCCTTTTCGCGAAGTTCTTAATTCTGTCTGGAATATCCTGGCAGGAATTCCTTGAGGATGTGGGACCACTCCTCAGTATGCAGCTGGGTGGTCAGACATTGGAAGGTCTGTTGCAAGTATTTAATTCCTATGTAAACTTGCTGATAAATGCGTTGCCAGGTTCAATGGATGATGAAGGGAACTTTGAAGGTTCTAGGAATAAAATTGTGAGAATGGCAGAGACCGAAGCCCAACAGATAGCTTTGTTAGCCAATGCATCTTTTCTAGCAGATGATTCGCTTCCACGCGCAGCCGCAAAACTTTCTCCTCTGTACCAGGCTGGTGGAAAGGATGATCCCCCTAGAAAAACTTCAGACAAGCAAAACCGTATTCCAGAGCAGAGGGAATGGAAGAGGCGGCTTCAACGTTCTGTCGATAGGTTACGAGATAGCTTCTGTCGTCAGCATGCTCTGGAACTGATTTTTACAGAAGATGGAGATACACATTTGAGTGCACAAACGTACATTACTATAGATGATCATGAAGAAGAACCTGAATGGTTTCCATCTTCAATATTTCAGGTACATTAATGTGTAGAAGCTTGTGTTCTGCATTTTATTCTTGTCATGTGTTTATCCTCAGTTTGGAACTACCTTTTCCATTTATCTTTGACTTTATCGATGAGAAATTGTTCTTCAGGAACTCTTCCTGAAACTAAACAGGATGGCAGCTGCTGCAGCAGACATGTTTGTTGGAAGGGAGAGATTTGCAACTATTTTATTTATGAGACTTGCAGAGACTGTCATCTTGTGGCTTTCAGATGACCAAACCTTCTGGGAGGAGATTGAAGCTGGTCCAAAGTGTTTCGGTCCTTTTGGGCTTCAACAAGTATTTGGTTTTGATTTAATCCATTTTTTTCTGTGTTGCTTTTGGTTGCAAAATTTAATTATTCTTGTCTTTTGCTTTCTTAGTTGTATTTGGACATGGAGTTTGTGATTCTTTTTGCTTCACAAGGACGTTACTTATCTCGTAATCTGCATCAAGTTATAAAAGACATCATCTCTAGAGCCATTGAAGCATTCGCTGCAACTGGAATGGATCCATATAGGTGAGCATGGTTACTCAACAGGTAGCAGTATTTCATTAATAGTGCCATGCTAAGATATTCAATGTTCAGGTCCTTCCATTCACAATTTTTTGCTATGATGTAATTTTATTTAGCCTTCTTCATGTCTGTCTCCTTAAACCATGAAATTTCACTTTTCTTTTCAGTGTATTGCCAGAGGATGAATGGTTTGCTGATTTTGCACAAGTAGCACTGAAGATACTAACAAATAAAGCTAAGTTTAACAGTGATCGAGAGGTTGAAAGCCCAACTGCTTCCATTTCTGCGCAGTCAATATCATCTGTTCTCTCTCATGGAAGTAATTAACACTCAGAATCTTGTCTGCATAACTAGAAGATTGAGGCCAGGGCTGTTAGCATCTTCCTTGGTAAATGGGTAGAACAACTCCTATAATTTTCTTCCCCAACCATTACTGCCTTGCACATATTTGTATATGAATGGTGAGAATTCAAGAGGCTAATGCATATAAGTAAATTTTTCTACTTCCTATAATCATGGTATGCATACACTGTGGGTTCAGGAATCCCTGAAATGGGAGCTGCCATCTAAAAATTTCTTTAGTAGTGTTGTTAAAGATAATTTAGTATGTAACTTGACACAGAGCCAGTCAAGGCCATCTCCTTGAAGTTTTCTCATCACTGTTCCACTCATGGAAAGTAAAAATAGGAACTATCAATTGATTTTTATGTACTGACATTCAAGTGGGAAAATGAAATTAGCATTGTGATTTTAGGGGAAATTTCATCAAAAGGTTTCACTAGACTCTATACATGCATGGAGGAGAAGACATTGAGTGCAAAGATATATTGTTGAATTTATTGAAACAGCCTCTCAGCAAAAAATTGCTGGGTTAAGACTGCGTAAGAAAATTGCCTCCCGCCTCCTACTTGTGCGGAAGCCTTTGTAACCGAGTTCACCCCTTTGATAATTAATTATTGAATTGAACTTGAAGTTTAGCTAGTGAGCAGAGGAGGTTTGATTATGATTCTTTAGTTAATCTATATCTTCCCACTAACTTTTATTTGATGAATTTACTATGCTAGAGGAACTGATCCATTCCTCCAGTGGCATAACAAGCTTGTAGCTGGCAATGCCATTTCAGTTGATTGGAATTGGGAACCCTATGACCTGACCAAATGAATCTGTTCTGCTTAATCTTAACTTCTTCTCTTCTTCTGCAGAGAAGCCTGAAACAGTTCTGTGATAGTAAAGAATGATTCAGGAAAGAGAAAAAGCTGAGGCTTGTCTGAGATGTGAATTCAAATGAGATGGTAAGCACCCTTGGAGCCATCAATCAGACTCAAATTAATTGGCGTTTTCGTACAAGAACACTTTACACCTATTTTCATAACTTAATGGGCAAAAATGGGCAAAAATCAACACCCCATAAGTAAGAAATCGAGAGTTTGCCAATTGAGATCAGAGCGTATAGGATAATACTACCCCGACGCCCCTTCCACGACACAGTATTCAAGAGGAGGACTCACCTTTGAACAATAACAAGGTGGACTATCCCTAAATGCGTCGTCACAGAGGGCAAAGGTGCCCTGAGTTAGCTTGGACCCCTCAATTACCCAAAAGAATAAATTTTACGCACAAAAAGAGAAAAATAGCGAAATGGTTAATATTGAAAAGGTAAACCTCCATTGAATATATAGTAGCGAAGGATCAAAATAGTATTATCTTCTACCATTGAGGATAGACAAACTGAACTTGGAGTTTTAAGATGCCCTAAGGGTCTGTTTGGTTACATGAATCCAGAGATTTGAAATCTTTGGATTCACAAATGGGAGATTTATACCCATTTGGTTGTGTGAATCCTTAGATTCATGAAATCTAGAGATTCACATTTTACACTAAAAATGTGAATCTGTAAATTCATGAGTATGAGGTAAAAATCCAGAGATTTCATCCTTTATTATAAAAGCGTTTTTTTTTTGTTAACATTATAAAAGCGTTAAGCATTTGAATAATGATTCCACAAATGTTTTTTTTATGATGAATCTACATATTTCATTCTAAAGATTTAGGCTAACCAAACAGTTAGTTTTATGAATCATGACTCTATAGATTTGAAATCTCCCAATTCAAGTAATCAATCAGGCCTTTAAGGAAGCCACATGAAATATCCAGAAAAAACCAAAAAGAGAATTTAATAGAAAAAAAATTAAAAAAAGAAAGGAAGGGCAAAATGGTAAATGTATTGCTCCCACCCGTTGGGCCGTTGGCTGGTTTACGCCAACAAAGATTGAAAGAAGAAAGTAGAAACCACAGCTGCAAAAACTTCGGGCCGAGTCAATTGTCACGACGTGATGAGATTAAATAAGACGTAAGGAGCATTATGCACCACACGAGGTGGGCCCCTATATCTCATCCCACCAATAGCCTTCCTTCATCCGATATCCTCAAAATAAAAATACAAGAAATAAGAAAAAAAGAAAGATTTTTCTCAATAACAAGGAAAACGAGAATTCAATATAGATTTCCCTCTTCCACTTTGTTTTCACCGCCTCAGCTTCAATTCTGCTCTACTCGCCACCAAACTTCTCTCTATTTGTACGTATAGATCTGCGGTAAGCCATTAAGGGATCTTGGAACAGAACTGGTTCTTTGTTTCTACTGTTGTTATATTCAAAGATTGGTATGTTTATTTTATCTTAGTGCTTTTCATTATGTTCTTGCTTTGAGCTATGTGTGTTTTCTTCTTCTTTTATGTGTTTGAATTTTGATTTAGGTTGAACTGGTATTTCCTGGAGAACTTTTTGTGGTTAAAATGGTTACTGATGCCAGACGATGCTTCATTTCTAGTTGGGTTCTCTTGAATTTGTATTGGGTATTTCATTTTTCTGAACCCATAAAACTTTGGATGCCTTTGCGTCATCTTGGGTTTACTCTTTCAGAGTATGGACTCTTCTGCAAAGAGTGAAACTGAGACAGATGCCTTCTGGTTTAATGATATGCTTCACGAGGAGAGCTCTATATTCAATTGCTAGTTTCTTAATAAGTTAGTACTCGGAAGGATTTCCATTAGAGGTCTGGTTCTGAGTTTTCTTACATTCAAATAAGTTTAGATTTCTATTCTACTGATTGATTTTTAAGATAGTTACAAATGGAAGGCAAACTCGAGGAGATATCCTGGAAGTGTTGTCCGCGTCTTTCATTCTTATGTCTCATAGTAGGCAATAGTTCATTCAACCATTACCAGCGGTAGGCATCCTTGTAGTTTATGTTTTGGTTGGGGAGGGATGTATTTGGGGTGGGGGGTGGTTTAGTGTTTTTTGAAAGAGGAACCAAGAAAGACTACGGTTGGTAATGAAGGGATTGTGAGGGATTGCAATGCTGAGTTGCTTTACATATGTAGCTGAGCTTATCTTAGTTTCCAGTATGCTGTTGACTTCCATTAATTGCATCTATTTATTATAAAAACTTAATGCATTCCTTTTTAATATTATATATTTCTCAATAGACTCAATAATTTTAGGGCGACTTCTATTAATTGCATCTTTTTATAGATAATGCATTCCTTTTAGATATTATATATTTCTCATTAGGCTCAGAAATTTTAGGGGTGAAAATAGTCTAAATGCTGGCTATGGGATGTATAGACTTCATTTAAAAGGCATTAGATTTAGAAGCATTACCCGTTGATATTGTAACATTAGTATCAATTCAAGGATAATCCAGAAATAAAAAGCACAGAAAGATGAACATATAAGAAGCCATGCAAGGTAGCACTTGCCTTTGGGTAGATAGAGGCTTTTGTGTGAACAAATGCATGGTTCAATTATTAATATGATTGCTTTGACAAAAGAAGAAGAATTTATTTCTGGACAAGAGCACCAAGTTGATGACTGAACTATGCCTTAGCTAGCCATTTGGGTAGCTACATATAGAGGCTTTTGTGTGAACAAATGCATGGTTCAATTAATATTATGATTGCTTTGACAAAAGAAGAAGAATTTATTTCTGGACAAGAGCACCAAGTTGATGACTGAACTATGCCTTAGCTAGCCATTTGGGTAGCTACATCAATCACTGTCAATCCAGTTTGTGCTTCCTGGTGCTGTCGCTAACGTCATTTTATGAGTCTTAACCAATATGTTGTGATTGATGTTTCAATATATTTGGAAGATATTCTAAATTCTCTATGACCTCACACAGTCCCATCCATCGTATGTGCATGGGGATTGTGATCGTCAGATGAAATAAGCCAGAAGATACAGAGTCATCTCCTTTATGAACAATTGGGACTTCCCAGCAATTGATTGAAGTTTGCCTATGAGCTCTTAATTTCATGGATGCTTGCATTAGTTCCAATTTCAAATCCACGGAATCAGCATCCATAGGATCTAGTTCATAAAAAATTAACTGTTTTTTTTATCCTGATTTATGAACTAATTCATCTTGAAAGTTTTTTGATTACCGTGATAACATGAGTTGATGGTTTTTATACACGGTCAATTTGGTGGAATCCATCGATTTAACCTCAAACTGTGAAACCCAAATAATTCCAATTTAGGCAAAATTCATAACTCTGCATAATTCTTGGTTCTGATGTGAATCATTTAACAACAGTAACCAAACAATTATAAAAAATCGGACTCGTGATTCTACAGATTTAAATCTGTGGAATTATGTAACCAAATGCACTTTAATGGAATCTGTGTGAGCTGCATCTTCTGCATGTCCTGGTGTCACTTAGTGAAAGTTAATCATGGTAAAGTGAATGATTTACACTATATTCTCCATCAGGGAGATAGTATGAGACCAAAATGATTCATTCTGCGATTTCTAATTTTTACCACAGCACTTTGATTTTCTTCAGGTCAGGCATAATTTGAAATGTCAAATGTCAAACAATTATTTGACTATCAAAGATGGTTGCTTATTCTCTTGTCTTTTTCATCAGAATTTTGACTGAAAGCACCAACAGAGCTCCTGGAGTAGCATACCACCTTTTCATACCAGATTATTGACAGTCATATAATACAGTTATGTGACATGTTTTAAATTGGAAAGCTTCTTACACTGTGATGGTAATTAATTTCAGTGGGAGGAGGCCATATGATGGCTACAACTACAATAATTGGGCTAAGTGCAGGAAAGAGAATGTTGAGTTCCACTTTCTATTATTCTGACTTCACAGACAAACTCGCATGTGTCCATGACTATGGATTGATACAGCATGCTGCAGCTTCCACAAAGAAGGTTATAATTGCGAAAAAAGACTCCAGTTTTGACTCCAATTTTCCATCTAATCGACAAACACTATCTATTAAAGCTTTGAAAGAACATGCGGATACTTTTTCAACTCCTTCGACTGCTGGTGTGTCGCTTCAGAACTCAGACCTCTTGGAGGAGTCTGACCTCTTGGAGGAGGGAACCTCTGATATTGAATCTTCAATGGAGGCACTCCTCTTGTTGCAGAAGTCCATGCTAGAAAAGCAGTGGAATCTTTCCTTTGAGAGAAATGGGAAAAATGAAACACAAAAAGAAGAGCACCTTAAGAAAGTACTGGTTACTCGTTCAGGTGTCTCTGCTCGGAAACGGAGAATTACTGTGAGGAGGAAACTTACGAAGCAAAATTGTGATTTGGTTACACCAAGTAAGAGGAAGCAGCCTGGCTCTTTCGTCAGTCCAGAACTGTTGCAGAGTCGCTTGAAAGGTTATGTGAAAGGTGTATATAGTGAAGAATTACTTACACATGCTGAAGTTGTCAACTTGTCAGAAAAAATCAAAGTAGGTCTCTCCTTGGATGACCACAAATCAAGGTGAGGATGGAATTGTTATCATCTATCACACTGCTTTGCCATTTTAAAATTCCTTTCTTTAAGACCTCAGTAGAATGATCCTATCAGAACATTTCAACTACTCCTGAGCTCTGACACTGTGCTCTATGGTGCTAATTTTCTGTGATTTTGAAGTATGGAAAACTCTACCGACAGTTCATTAACTATCATGAAGTCATATTTCATTTTATTTATGAAAAATTAAACGGTGATAGGTTTTCATGAAATTTTAAATCTGTTAAAAAAAATTAAGTTCCTCATCAAATTTTACTAAGAAAGAAAGTAGAATATAGCTTTTGAACATCTGGTGAGGTTTTCCTTCCTGATCATAGTTTACCTCATATCTGAATAAAATGTTTTTTTCAGTATTCTAAGCATGAAGAGCTATTCGATCAATTGTTTCCTCATATGTTTGTGTCTTAAGTCTTAACTTGATTTTGGGGAATCTAGATTGAAGGAACGATTAGGGTTTGAGCCCTCCGATGAGCAGCTTGCTACTTCCTTGAGGATACCTCGTACAGAATTGCGCTCAAAATTAATTGAATGCACGTTAGCAAGAGAGAAGCTGGCAATGAGTAATGTTCGCCTAGTCACATCTATAGCTCAAAAATATGACAGCATGGGTGCTGAAATGGCTGACCTTGTTCAGGTGATTCTTGTCTCCTTTAATTTGATTTGATTTTTACTTTATTTAAATTTCAATGGGTCAAACTTTCAACTTCCTCTTACTGATCAGCATTTTTTATGTAGGGTGGTTTGATTGGATTATTGCGTGGCATTGAGAAGTTTGATTCTTCAAAAGGATGCAAAATTTCAACATATGTATATTGGTGGATACGTCAGGTAAGGTGGAACCCCCTTTTTCTACCACGGATGGTAGAGAAAAATTACTTTACCTCTTTCACAGTCTTCCTTTTCTGATAGAAGGTATATGCCAACCATAAATTTTCCTGTTCAGTACAACTTAATCACACAGGAACCTAGGTAAATATTAACCCCTAAACCCAAAGCAATGGTTTCACTGCCCACCCTTTGGTAAAACTAAGAACTAGGTACCTTAAAGTGACAGATTGGTTTTATAATGAAAAGAGGAACCCTTGATTTCACTTGTATTTTTACATTCACTTGGTTGCCATTAATACCTTCCATGGATGAAATGTGAATTACAATAGTGTCGATGCTGAAAAGAAAGCTGTGCAGTTTATGCGATAGCTGCCCAAATTGTGAAAGTGGACAAAAGCACTTGCACCAGAGCATACAAGGATTATAGTCTTCTTCACGATTTTCTATTAATTCATATATCTGTTAGCTTCTTCAAGACTGACCTGAAGTAAAAATACCATAGAGTATTATGTGTTTCTTTAAGAATTCAAGCAAATTTTAGAGGAAATGCTTCATTTTGCAAAGCTTTTGTGATGCAACACATCGAGTCTATTGCATACTTTTATGGTTATCAATCCACCTGCTTGTTGGTCATGCATTTCAAAGATGAAAATGTGTATTGAATGTTCTCTTCTGGGTTCAATTCTACAAGATATTTTCCATTACTTTCTCTGTTATTCTCACACTTTTAAAGCATTTAAGCATTTTTGTAGACAAGCAAAGCATGAATTTGCTCCCTCATGATCATTTTACGTTTAATGCTTTGTTCTGTTCTTTTCTAATCAAACAGCAATACATGCTTGTGCTTTTTGATAGGGTGTTTCAAGGGCATTAGTTGAGAACTCCAGAACTCTGAGGTTGCCTACACACATGCATGAAAGGTTGAGCTTAATTCGAAATGCAAAGATAAGGTTGGAAGGGAGAGGGGTAATCCCATCAGTAGCTGTAAGTTAGCATTCTTCTTGAGATTTTTATTTTTATTTTATTTCTTTATTTATTTATTTATTTTGGGGGTGGGGGGCGGTTCTGTAGAGTTGTGTATGCATTCTACCTATGCCTTTCTCCTTCTTCAGTGTATGTGTCAATGACATATTAATGCTAAGTTTTCAAAGTTTAAAAAAAAAGAAAGGAAAATTGTATGATTGTGCTCTTCTCGTTGATTGATCTCCTCTTTGCCTTTGAAGTTTGAATATAATGTGAGCTGCTTTTGTTTCCAGAAAATTGCAGAATCCCTGAATATGTCAAAGAAGAAAGTCAGGAATGCTACGGAGGTATAAAATTTTGAGTTCTATTCATGGTACTATGTAACAATCAAGATACGTATAATCTATCTATTTGTTTCTTACTATTGGTCACTTTGCAGGCAGTAAACAAGGTCTTCTCACTTGATAGGGAAGCCTTTCCCTCTCTGAATGGCCTTCCAGGGGAAACTCTTCATAGTGTAAGTTCAATTATGGAAAAATTCTACCTTTTGAGAAATTAGGTTCAGGCTAAATGTTTCATACTTATACCATTGTTTTTGGAATTGCAGTATATTGCAGATAATTGCCTTGAAAACAACCCATGGCATGGAGTAGATGAATGTTCACTCAAGGTAAAAGAGGGGCAAAACTGAATGCAATAGACAAACAAAATAATAATAATAATAAAAGTAAAATTTTTGGAATAGAAGCTTGATGTTGAATTTTATTGTTCCACTAAAATTGGTGTTGGGACTTTGCCTTTTTCTGGGACCTGCTATTCTTAATCATATTATCTACTCCATTCTTTTGAATGTTTGGGTGCATTCCTTTGTTTACTCCCCCATTTCTTTTTCCTGACATTTCTATATTAGACATAGGTTATCCCTTCAATGGATGCATTGGAAGGCCTCATTTGCCATTGTAGACTTCCCTAGATATAGATTGCATTTATCTAAGCCCTGATCTTCAGGTGATGGCTCAATATCCCTTCTCCACTTGCATAAACTATATTCAAAAAATACAAGTGAAAAGATTTACTGCATTAAATATTGAGATAGGTCCTCTACACTGGTTTTACTTCTTGTCTATTCAAATTTATCTGTGACGGTCCCTGGCTTACTTAAAAATTGCATCCCATTTTCTGGAAGCATCAATAAAGTCTTAAGTAATTTATTTTCAGGATGAAGTTAACAATCTAATCAATTCTACGCTACGGGAAAGAGAGAGACATATAATTCGGCTTTACTACGGTCTTGATAAAGAATGCCTTTCATGGGAGGACATCAGCAGAAGGTAAGTACTGACTAGATGATACTGCTTGATCTTGGAATCTGAAGAGCCATTATTTCTTACATTCTTTATCTTGATTAAGTAACTATGGTTCTGTTTTTTAGTAGCAATTGCAAAATATGCCATCTATGTTAAAATTTGACCAGTTCATCAACTCATGCATGCTAGATGTTTTACTTGGCTAAAAATTTGTCCTCACAGACTATTATGCCTAGCTGTTCTTTCATGCATAACCTGGTAAAGCCATGCATCTATCTGCATTAGTCAACCTTCATAGTGAAAATGATCAAGTGTTTCATGGCTCAATCAAGTCGGTGTCTCAACTGTCAACCTGTTCAGAAGGCATTCAATAAAATGTCCTTAAATATCCTGGTTGGGTAAAACTTAAGAGTGGATTCAATTACATGTGTGACTTTAAGTGGTTATGGTGCATTACTGCAAATAATTGACCACTGGTAGATTTCCTATCCCTTGCTACTACATCAAATCATAAGTTGGACCCAGTGGCACTAAAAATTGAGCTCATGGTCTCGAGTCACAACATGCTTTCGGTTATGTTGACAGTGATGTACTCTTGTTTCTTCAGGATTGGTTTATCAAGAGAAAGGGTTAGACAAGTTGGGCTTGTTGCATTGGAGAAATTAAAACATGCTGCAAGGAAGAGAAATCTGGAGGCGATGTTGGTAAAACATTGATTTGGTCTGTTGTAGACAGTATTAAATGACTGTATATTTCTGTATAAAAATTCAAAAGAGAACAAGACCATCTCCATTTGTACTTTATCACACAGAATAAGCATAGAAGAAATTTTGATAGGGTTAAGACTGCAAACAACATTCTGTATGAGATTCAAAAGGGAAAAAAGAAGAAGTGACTATGACTTTGTAAGCTGGAACGAAGATTCTGTACCATATGTGGAGGAACTTTTCTTCTCTTTAAAGAATTCTTTTCCCCCTTAATCTTCCATAATGATAGAGTATGTAGTCACCATGGTGGCATGAGTGAAAATGCATGACAGAGTCTATATGTTGTTTTTCTTTTCTTCTGATTAATTATCATGGATTACAATAATGAGTTTGAAAAATGAAGTTTTCTATTAGGAGTTTTTCAAGAGACTGCTTTTGAATTGCAGGATCACATGATTCATGGTTTTAAGTTATCTTCAACTTCTTTTCCCTTCTCTGTTTCTGTTTTTCCTCACTCTTTAAAGTCATTAACTGCTTCCAACATCTAGTTTTTCTGGCCTTGATAATGGGATGTTTAATTGAACTCCCTACTACAAGTAGCCTAATTTCTGCTAGGTGGAATTAGATTTGAGAGTTACTTTGGCGAGATTGAATTCCCAAAATTAGATCCAAGAACAGGGAAAATACAAAAGAGAGATCAAGAGATCAAGGCAACTCACTCCAATTTTTGCTGAATGGTGAAGCAGGAACCCCATATAGCTTTAGTGATCTTGAGTACCCATCACAAATAGTAAATCATTTCCTTCAAAGCTCATTGAAGGTGAGATACTGGAGGAAATTGAACCATTTCAAACCAAGTTGGTACAACTATAAGAAGAGATGGTTCTATCTCCTTCAATTTCTCACGTTCAATACCTTGTGTAATTACATTCTTGTAATAAAACAGTGGAGGTGAAGAGGTTAGAACCACAATCTGATGTGCAAACAGTTTAGTCTTCTCCAACTATGATGAACTTTTTACTGAGACACTTGAAGGTGAGACATTGGAGGAAACTAAACCATGATCAAAGAGACATCAGAAAATGGTTTAGTTTCCCACAATTCTCACATTCAAGTCCCAGCACTGGAAAAATCCAAGTGCCTCTCCAACTCTAGATTTCAGAATAAACCAAAGCTTCAACACAAGCACTGAGAACCTTGAAGGTGAGACATTGGAGAAAACCAAACCATGATCACACAGACTCAGAGAGCTGGTTTAGTTTCCTCCAAGTCTCACATTCAAGTCCCTGTTCCTTAGAAAACCCACACAGAGAAACGAAACTGAATAGGAATACAGTTTTTTGTTCATCTAAGAAAGCAGCAAGAACATCTATTTATAGACAACTTTGGCTGCTTTCTGGTGTTGGCATGGAAACAGAATATTCATTGAAACTGTTACAATGCCAATTCCTGCTAACCAATAAGTTATCTCCAGCATGTCTCATCATACTTTTGGTGTGTTCAGTGGTTGACTGGGAAAAGTAGTTGCATATATACTTGCACCTTAAAGTGTTGCATATGATAAGAGAGAGAGGGTTCTCTAGACGGGCAGCTTGGAAAGAGATCTCCATGGAGGCACCTGAATATTATCTGTGTGCAGGGGAGTTCAAAATCCATGAGTCATCTTCTTCATGTAAAAAGTTAAGATCTCCATTTTCAAGCAAAAACAACAATTTTATGGTTTTGATGGCCTAAAAAAAGAATCCGGATCAACACCCCGTCGGAGAGCACAGATCTGTGCTCCCCGATGGTTTTACCACCATAAAATCGGTGGGCCCCACAACGAAAATTTTATGGTTTTGACATACGGCGCAGCCGGACTCTTAAAAAAAAAAACTAAGATCTTCATTTTTCAAGCAAAAACAACAATTTTATGGTTTTGACGTAAGGGAGGTCATCAAGTAAAGAACCCAAGCTAGTGAGGCTCATGTGGTTGTAGTCTTTGTTGGTATCTTCCCTGCTTCCTCCCTTAAAACTATATTTTCATAAAGTAGCCAACAACTCCAGATTACCAAAAAAGAAAGACACTATAAGCAACGGTTTGAAAGCATTGCCAAAATAACATAACCATCAAGAAAAATAAAAGTTGACTGCTCTTCTCTTTGTCGTGTACTAGTAGTCTATAGTGTTGTCGTAATAAATTTGCAACGGTAATGTTGGTGCCAACTGGGAAAATATTTGAAAAAAAAATCATTTGTTGTGCACAACTGTGTAGGGGGTTGTGTAAATGGATGATCGAAATCAGTTTCCAAATTCGCATCCTCACCTATTTAGGGATATTTGAATCCGTTAAATTACTAATAGGATGCGGATATGGTACACCCATTTCTTTCAAGTTTTCGATTAAGTTACTTATTTAGATTTATTTTTCTTATTTTATAAATTTTTTACCTTTGATATGTGACTATTTTTTCTAGATTTTCTACTAAAATAGTTACCAAAGTTGTTAAATTCTTAAATTTCAAACTTAGTCCTCACAAATAAAATGGTAAAAGATGTAAACAGGCAGTTGAAAACTTGTATTCAATTTGCATTAATGCCCATTAGAAGAATCTACTTAAGAAAATAACTATCCAATTATCATATGAATTCGACTGAATCCATTAGAAAATCGATAGGATATTATCCGAATCTCTCCGAATATAATAGAATGCATATATGGTATTGCCACTATTCGATCCAAACCCGGTCCATTTACACCCCTACAACTGTGTATCATCATGAATCAACAACAGTGATTTCAACTAGATCAACAACGCCTATTTTCTGCTTCATCTCTAACCAAAGATCTAAGTGATAAGCAGGCCGGGGACACTTAGTAACAGGAACATCAAAGCAAGCTTATCTAAATCAGTCCAAATAGAAATATTCAAAACATTTCGAGATTTTAAAGCTCTTCATCCAATCCTCCAAAACTGCATCAACCTGGTTATGATCTGAACGCAAAACCCTCCCTCCTCGCATGCTATCTTCTTCCCTCCCATGCTATGCAGTAAGCCCAACACCTTTTCTTTCCCTTTTTGACTCTTTAATGCCTGCAATTAGAAGACAAGAATTAATAAAACTAGTCCAAGTAGAATGATATCATCAGTGATTGGAACCAGTTTCTAGTACTTCACTTGTCTTCCCATTGTAATCTCTTTTGGTTCCATTTCAAGGTATATGCTTGCTGTCACAGCTTTCAAAGACAAATAGGGAGAAGATTTCTCTAGGCTTCTACCACTATTTTTTCCAATGGTGCTAAGCACTCAAATTCTTGGTATTACTTACGAATATGGTTTCTTCATCAAAGGTGGAGAAAATTAGAATCAAGATTATGGCAAAAAGTTGTGGGAGGAAATCAGTCTTCCTGAGGATGTCTATATAAAGAAGTTACTTTCAAAAACACACATATTCTAAATATGAAGAAGATCTTATGCTCCTATGCTCCTACCACCCGAAGAATGTCTCTACTGCCTGTTAGAAGTTGGCATGGACATATTTCTACCATCTATCATACCAGTTGAAGTCTATTTATCAAAACCTTGTTTTTGCTAGGTGTAGTTAGATTTGAGATTTAACTTTGTTGTGATGAAGTCCACCAAATTAGACCCAAGAACGGCGCAAACACAAAGAGATCAAGGCTATATGACTTACTTCAATCTTTGTTGAAGGGGTAGGCTCTTTTTGGTATCAATTCTCATTCTTTGTTATGTTTATTTAAAAAAATGAGTACCATAATTTATTTTTGGTTAAAAAATGAAAATGGTTTTGGTGACTTTTGTTGAGACTAAGTTATGTAATGAAACCAACGCAGAATTGTTCTAGTGGTGAAACCAACACTTCTTAGTGAAGAGGTTATGGGTTCGACTCTTAATGAGGCATATTAATATCCCCATTCCCGGGCTTATTAAGCCCCTTTGTACCACAAATTATAGGATGAAAAAAAAGTTTGGTGTGTCAAAATGAAAAATTATTAGAAAATGATAAGAAAAATTGATACAAATTAAAAAAGCCCTATTAATTAAAATATAAGCAATTAATTAGTTATAAGAAAAATGCACCAAACAAAAGCCATTGCAACTGGAGCAGCTTTAATCCATCTAGAATATCATATCCAAGCCAAAACTAGAGATTCACAATCTAAAATTATCAATTTCTTCGATGTTCTTGTAGGAATGGGAACCAGTGCCATTTATGCCCTAAAAGCAAAATTCTGGAGCTCCAGCTAGAGATTTGGTACTCTTTGGAAAAGTGTCCCTGAAAGCTAAATTCTCAAATCTATCTTCACTTTCATTGGAGCTTTTCTTAACCTAGATCTGATACTCCTTGGATATGTAGCTGTATATGTCAATTGTTCAAGTCCTGATTAACTGTCTTTTTTCATATCCTATGAAACACTTGGTCAATGCTTCACCCATCATGTGATAGAAATCAATCACATCGCTGACATCTCTCAACCATAGAGAGCTTTGACTTGGACTTGGGTGTTGCACATTAAATGTGCAACGCCTGTTGCCTATGGTCGAGATTGAAGAAATCGATAATTTTATCCCATATGATAATGAAGCATGATAATCTTTCAATTGGTTTGGATAGAGGTTAAAGCAACTCTTTCATGATAAGCTCTCAAATGGATTGGATAGAGGTTGAGCAACTCTTTCAAGGTAGGTAAAAGTGGTTCTACTATTCATCCAAATGAAAAAGACACTACTGAACATCATAAAATTACTTCAGGGATCTGAAGAAATGGTTAGAGCTCTTCAACATTGTGAATTCAATAAATGAGCTAAGTTGGCAGTAGAACTTGCTAGGTTGTCTAATGGACATAGGTCAAGATCGATTTTGATTCTATCTAGAGAAAATTACATGGCACATACTCACTACTTTTGGGGTCAAACTAGTGACCACCCACTATTATCTCCAAAATTACATGACACCCACATGAATAATTACGAGTTACACACAGTAAAGTTACCTAAATGTCATTACCCTTATTTAAGTCATTTAAAATTGAATTTCAAATCACCTAAATTCCCTCTAGACAGGGAAATGACAGTAATACCCCCAATTTAATACCCTCCCATATGCAAACCTTAGGTGGGTGAAGGATTCCCTCTTCTACATATACCTCCATGCCCTCCCCCTACCGGCAACCAATTACCCCACCTTACCTTTCTGGTGACCACCCCACCCCCATCTTTTAGTTTTGAACTATATAATTTCCTTTTTTTTTTTGGGGTAACCTACACTACTCCCACCGAACCCCGTAGAAGAACTCCTACCTCCATCACTGCTCTCCTCTGCCCATTGCAAAACATTGGAACATGACGAAGACAAGATAGAGATATCGCTGATGGCAACAAAGACAAATTCAGTTTCTAGTCTTGGAGTTTTTAGTGGATGTTTTAGTTTGGGCCAAGCCGTCGAATTAAGAAAAATCGATGAATCACAGTTGCAGAGAGAAGCGAGGAGTTGAGGAATGACTTTGTCATAGATGATTGTTCTTCAGAAGAATTCAATTATTTATATCTTCTCTTTCCTTTTATTTTTCCTTCGCTTATCTTCTAATTACTCTGTTGAATTGTTGAAGCAAAACTAAAACTCAAAAGAGGATTTTCTGTATCTGCTCTAGTTTCTGTGTGTGGGTTTCTAGATTTTGTCTTAGCCACTAAAGTTTTTCTTTCTCAAGTAATCAAACTTTAGGTCAATCATTTCAGGCAAACCCCACCATCCATGATTTCTTCTTCTTCTTCTTCTAGTTTTTGGACATTAATAGATATAGAACCCTAAAATCTTCCTTCGTAGCTTCTCATAGATTTCCAATCTCAGGGAGCATAATGCAAGAAAATGAGTAAGGTTTTGGATTCATTCAATTACACTGCCATTAGTTACAGAAAAACAATATATCATTAACAGATTTCGGAGGCGTTGGCAATGGAATAACGTCAAACATCAAGGCTTTTCAATCGGTTATCAATAGTCTCACCTAATACTCTTTTGACAGTGGCTCTCAGCTATTCATTTCTAAAGGTAATGACACTAACAGTGTCACACCCCGCCCGACAACCCGTGGGTGCGATCCGTCACAGGATCCATGGTTTTAGTCTATCAATAATAATAAATACAAATACATGAATCAAGAGCAGAATAGTACAATAATCAATAAAAGGTTCGAGTCCAAATACTCCATAAAATCGATCGAGGAATCTTAAGTAATATCGGTTCCGAGCTAGTAACTAATAGTCTTCATCTTCGGGAGGCTTCTGCTCGCGTTCTTATCCCTTCTTGCCCATCGCTTCCGGCTCTTTCATCGTCATCTCCAACTTCGACGTTGTGCAACCATCTCGTCGGTTTATATATACATACAATGAAGGTGAGTTCCAACCTCGTAAGGAACAGCATTCTCATATTTGTCAATACAATCCACGTGCACATTGTGATTGGATGATATGCGTTGTGCTACTGATCTAACTATGCGTCTCTTGGTTGACTGCTTTAAGTTCCCGCCCTCCTTTGGGTGTCTCTCACTCGATCCGGGCTGTTCCTCTGGTCCTGGGCGGGTGTCCCCGGCTCTCCCGTGGCTGGGTTTCCCTCTCTCCCGACCATTGGCTGTCTGCCTTCGGGTTTCTTCCATGCGGTCATTGGTAACTACTATATGGTCCGTCTTCCCCTATGGCCCCCACTCGGTTCGATCCTTCGCCTGGTGATCCTCCGGTGCTCCTCTGTTGGACTCCACTCCTTAACCCTATGGTCATCCACTTTTTGGGGCGGATGCTCTCTGCTCCTCCGCCCCCTCCGTTCCTGCTCCTGAGCCCAACCCTAACTTGCACCCTACCATTCATGCCTGTGGACCCCGAGTCTCCGCGGCTGGTTCCGTGTTGGTGCATAGTCACGTCACCATTGTCACGGGTCACCCGCTTCTTCCCCTGCGGGGTTGCTGTGGGGTCCTGCCTGCTTCTAGACTCCCTGTATGTCATCGTTCATGTAGTGCTGGAGACATCAGCGGCTGTGTCCCATTCCCACCTTCTTATCCCGCCGTTCCCGTCCCCTTCCATCCTTACACTACATCACTCTTTTCTCCTGCGTTGTGCTTCTTTCTCGCCCCTCGCTATCTGTTCACATGCTTTATCATTCGCGTTACTGATCAGATGTTGCAGCTGAATCATCTGTATATGTTTGCATTTGTCATGTCCTTCTGTAATTTAGTAGGTCCTCTACTTGCATCCCTATTATGACTTTCATTTGCAGAGACACCTAGGCATAGGGTTACGATGTATGAGTCAGGTCTTCATCAAACCTACCTTCTTGCCGCGGTTGCTTGTGGTTGCTTGTTGCGTCTCCCCGCCCTTTCAACTCCGTCGACTTTTTATCATCCGTTTCTCCGTTTTGGGTGTCTTAGTCCGAATTCGCTTTGTCTAGGGGGTCACCCTTTACGATTTATTACCCATCATTCCTTGTGGGATCCATCCATTACATGCGATTCGTTTCCGGATCTCATCAAGACATTGGGAGTACAACAAATCTTGGGTCCACTAACTGGGGTGGGTTCATATCAATCGGGGTTGGAGTAGAGTGGAGATTCTTACCTTATAGAATCACCAGTAGAGATGTTTCATATCATTCCTTCGCCTGTCCCCATTCCCGCGCCTATCGCCCTGCAATCCCGACTTCGTTATAGGGCGAGGGTGCTTTTTCCGGGGCTGGCTTTTCCGCGTCCCGTCCTTGGCTTCGCTTGTTTATCCCGCCACTGTACCGCCCCAAGTATTTGCTATCGGGTGCTTTGCTCTGGGGTTGAAGACCAAGTACAACCAACCCAAATGAAGACATGGGGAGATCATAGTCCAAAAATCAATCATAATAGGTTTGTAACAAAGAGGTTAGGGTTTCATCATAACATATGGCTCATGAAAGGTTATGATCACGGAAAGAGAGCGAATGATTGTTATCAAGAAAATAACAAGAAATCATAGGAAATCTAGTTAGGTTAATAGAAGCATTACCCATGAGGTTTCCCTCACTGGAAGGTTACGAGGTTTCCGAGATCATTCAGGGTTATGGTTAGGTTTCAGAATCTATTAGCTAGGGTTAAGATCATGATGATGATCATAGATCTCAAGAATAGAATGAGATCATGGAATAGATGGTTGCAAGAATGCATCATCTTCTTCCGATCTCAAAAGGAACAAGACGAAGAAAGAATAATTAGAAATCCTAATTAGGTTAAACATGGATCATGAAGAAATATAGTGATCAAGTTTAGGTTAACACAAATATCACCCAGGGAGGAGAAACAAGATGCACATCTGAGTGTTGGGAAGTTTCCAACAAATAAAGAACAATAGGGTTTCATATTGGTTACCTCTCATGAGAGTTGGTTACCTCCCATGAGAGTTACCCATAATTATTCTCATAAACAACCCAAGATAGATAAGGAAATCTCATTAGTATTTCAATAGTGGATTAGAAGGGTCTACTAATGGGAATGGTTCTCATTGTGAAGGGAAACAAATTCAATCATACATTAGGGATTTACTAACAGAATCCTGTATCCCCAAGACTAAGGAGAATAAAGATTCACCCTTGGGCAAGGAATTTACATCGGGTTTTGGGGAGGGTCCAATGATTAATAGAATGGGTTGCCATTGTTCCGGAAACAGGATCAACTCCTCAATCATGAGGACACAAGGGAAGGTCATGGTAATATATGAGACCTTCCCCACAATAATAAAGATAGGTAGGAAATTAGGGAAAGTATCATTAGAGCTTTGGTGGAATCAAATTCAGGATCATCCCATTGGCTTCAAGATCTAGAGTGAATTGAGGATTCACTCTAGGGCTAAAAGAATTAAAGAGAGGTCTTACTGTGTAACACCCTTCTCATGATCGAAATCGGTAGAGAGAAGATGAATTAAGAGAGCTTGAATACCAACATTTTAGAAGAGACCGATGAGAAATCGAGAGATGCTTGAGATCTTCCTTGACTTCAGGAGAGGATCTAGAATCTTCCCACGTTCTCCCAAGGCTTAGAAACGATTGAGAGTGAAACACATGGAGTTCCCCCTTTTAAATAGCACAAAGAGTTCAAGAGTTACTAGGGTTTCCCACCGACCAAATTGCCCCGTGGTTGATTGGTTGCAAGGGAAGTTCGGTCTCCCACACTATCTAGAGGTTTAGAAACATGGTGGGAATAGTTTACCACGAAATTAAAGAATAAGCTTTTGAAAACCTTCAAAACAGATATTTACCAAAATGCCACTGCCTGCACAGCTTATTCAAAACAAAGGATTTAATGGGCCAAACTTCAATATTTTTGGATGGGCTTCTTTCAATACATCGTACTACTTACCTAGTATGGAGGGAAGTCTTCAAACCAGGTCCAACTAAGCTTTAGGTCCATCAACCAAGTTCTTCTTCACAAATAAATAGTTCAACACCAAATCAAGTAAGGTTTCCATAAGGAAACACCATCATCAATATCCATGGGTTTTGGGTCAAAAACCATATCTTCTACTGAGATGGCCCACAAAGACATCTTCCTAAGATTTTCAAAGATAGAAAAACTGAAATCACGGTCAAACTTCAAAGTCAACATTAAATAAACCCTACTTGCCCAACACAGATCGGGTTTCCGGGCTAGATTTAGGCTGGGTGTCACAGTGTGTGAATCCCCTAATCCTAACCCATTAATCCATCATTTCAGGTCTGCGAACTCAAAACTTGAGTAGTAGGCAACTCTAGACCATTCAAGTTGAGCTCGGAGGTTAAAAAGTTGAACCTATGGAAGTGGATGACCAGAAAGAAGACCTGACCACTCTAATGGAGTCTAAGAGGAGAGAGAAGGTCAGTCCGAAAGGTGTTAAAAGAAGATTTGGCATGCTTGGAAATCGATGTTAGAGAACTCAAATGTCATGGTAAACTATACTAATTAGGCCTTGCAATGAGCTTTCTACCCTCCGACACCCATTAAAACCGGCCTTCGTATGAAGGACATAGAGGGCGGGTTGCATGACTGGATTGACCGCCCCTACCTAGATTTGAGGCAGTTTTGGGATTTTGAGTTTAAAACCCTATTTATGTTTCTCCTACCTCATAAATACATTGTTTATGTTAGAGGGAGGCTAAGAACATGGGAGAGAGAGAGAGAGAGAGAGAGAGAGAGAGAGAGAGAGAGAGAGAGAGAGAGAGAGAGAGAGAGAGAGAGAGAGAGAGAGAGAGAGAGAGAGAGAGAGAGAGGAAGAGCTTGGGTTTTGAAGAGTTCTCACTCATTTGGCGGTGCTGAGGCGTGAAATAGGAAGAGAATCGCGTGTTGTGGTAAGAAGACTCTAAAAACACTGTTTGCCACCTTTCTTTTGGTGTATTTATGATGGAATATTGCAATAATGGTGGTTGTTATGGGAGTTGGATGGTATTGAATATTAGTTGAGTTTCTTTTAAGCCTCTTAGTCTTTATTGAGTGTCTGATGGTCTCATTCCATCCATTTGAGAATGATTGGACCTCTCTGAGAGACAAATTGGGCCTTTTTGTTTGGGGACTAATTGGGATGATTAGAAGGTATTTTTGGACGATACCAGTGTCTCATTGAAGTCCCAAAACCCCCTAGTGAGTTTATTTCAAAAGGAGTTCAAAATTGACCAAACTTGGTCGTAGCCCTTGGGTGGGCAGTCGACCAGGGGAGGTCGACCGACTCTGGTAGGCCTATCCAACCACCCCTGGTTTGGGTGTGTGTTTTGACCCCTTTGATAACCAGTTGATCCCCAATTGATCTTCATGTTTCTAGGGTTATTTTGTATTATTTGCATTCTTATATTATGGGGATTTCTTTCGAAATTGAAGATCAATCTTGTCTTTAACAAGTGAGAAAATATATTGTCATATCTTGTATATCTAATTTATTCTAAATTCTTATTTATATTAATGTTGTATGATTATAATGAAATGCATGAAACTTTGCACAAATGGAAGGTAATATGATGTGTATGTTTATTTGCTATTTAATCTACATGAATGATAATTGTGAACATGATGTATTTGGATTGGATGGTAGGATACTATCCACTTATATGTATATATTGATTGGGTTGTGAGTTCCACCATTACTCTGGTGACTCTACATTCACTTAAACCTACTATGTACATGATCGATAAGTGTCTAGATGTGTTGAACAGTGAACCCTTGAGTACTAGTACCCTTTTGGCAGAGGTATTGAAGCCAAGTGACCCGTGGTGGTAGTGTCTGGGTCCTGTGTACATCGAGCATGCCCACCGTCATCATGTGATGGTAAAGTTGCATATGTTAGGGTTGGGCTCATGGGGTATCCAAAAGATAGCTTGAGTGTTGTGAGGAGATATGAGAGGCATCCACCCCTACATATGTGGATGACTATAGGGTTAAGGAAGGGTATCATTCTTAGGTGGAGAAGGATACTCGACCAAAAGGGCACTAGGCATAAGGGAAGGCATCTGAACCACATGTAGTACAATTCTTTATGATCTTGCATTGGCCTAGGGTTATCCTTGACATGTGCCAGTTCTTAGACCAATGGTGATGTGAGAGAGTGGTGACCTAATCCCCAACCATAGTTTGATGTGACTTGACCCAATTACTGCAGAGAACCTATAAGATGTTTCAAGTTGAGGGAGGGTGACGAGACCGCCTAGAGGAGGCTGGTGTGTAGCTTAATGCGTGTCTACCATAGAGACTTCATTGTTAGAGTTGAGAACATACTTGCATACTCATTTATTTGTTCATCTCATTTGTATATATACATAGATAGTTTATTGAAATGTGTGATGAATGCATGATATATGGTCATGTGACTTCACTGAGTTCTGTTGAACTCATTCCTTTCTATATATACTTATTAAATATTATAGGTTGTGAGGACTCCATTCAAGTGAAGAGTATGCTGCTGTCGGAATTCTATGAGGGACCGACTCGTGCGGATGCGAGGGCACATGGAGACTAGTGCCCATGTTTAGATTTCTCATACAGAGTCGAGTACTATTGAAGCCATGACGATCACATGTGAGATTGTAGTTGCCCTTGTGACCATTAATATATACTTCTTATAGAACCAATAAATGGTGGCGTTACTTAGTCTTTTGAACTTCTTCAAGAACATAGACTTTCGCTGACATACATTCATTTTATTAAACTCTAATCCTGAATTTGGATAATTTTGATTAACATCTAGGGATAACTGTAATAACCTTGATTTTATAATTTTGATACTTGTCACTTTAATCTTTTCTTACTCATGGATTATGCTATGTTGCATTATTGTTATGGATTGTCTATGAACCTAGATCTTGTAGTATTATCACCCCCATGATCATTTAGGTGAGTCTGGATCTGGTTGAGTGGGGTGTAACATGGTAGCTGTCCATCTTGGAGTTTTTAGTTCAGATTTTACAAAAACAAGTGAAAATTTAAATAAAATCTCAGCAACTTGAAACCCGAATGTGCTCTGAAACCCTAATCAGCTTTCTCATGGTTCCCACCCAAATGTACCTGTTAAGTCTTCAGGGAAGAACGGCTCATCCGGACCTAGAGTCACTGGAGTTGTTGGAGGTTACCAGTGGCAGTGGTGTCATTTCAACGCTCCATCCTCTCTCTTAATGGCTGAAAGAGAGGGAAGTAGTTGCCATTTTCTCCAACATAGCAGTAGAGTTAAGGTGACACCTTCATCTTCGTATCTGCAATTTCTATGATCGATTTATCTTCAACAGGTTTTGGTTTCTCTGTTAAACATTTTTTGTCCCGATTTTAGGGGTTGAGACGGCTTCATGGATAAGGGCAGTTGGTCGCTGGCAGGTGGAGGGGGTGGGGTGGTTTCCGGCGGCCATGGTCGGTTTTCGGTGAGGTGTAGGTAGAAGATGGGTGAAAGGCTAGTTGTGCATGGGAAGATATTAAATTGGGGACATTAGTGTCATTTCCTTTCATAGAGGGCGTTTGGGTAATTTGAAATTCAAACTTTAAATGACTTAAACAGGGCAAAGGTATTTAAGAAATTTTACTAGCCATTTAATATCATAACTTAACTGTGGCAACTTGTAATTATGCATGTGGGTGCCATGTAATTTTAGAGATAGTAATAGGTGGTCACTAGTTTCACCCCAAAAATAGTGGGTGTCTTGTAATTTTCTTTAAATCCAATAAAAAAACAAAATAGAAGCAAAATATACAAGTCTAGTACGAGTGTTTTCTTTTCTTTTCTTTCTTTCTTTTTTTC